>NW_024470768.1:120000-184058 GCF_017639515.1 Carcharodon carcharias
ACTCACACACACATACTCACACACAATCACTCACGCACACACACATACACACACACATACTCACACACACTCATACTCACACACACACACACATACACACATACACACACATACTCACACACACACATACTCACACACTCATACTCACACACACACGTACACACACACTCCCCCTCCCCCACACTCCCCCCACACTCTCCCTCCCCCACACTCTCCCCTTCCCCCACACTCCACCTCCCCCATACTCCCCCACACACTCCCCCTCCCCAACACTCCCGCTCCCTCCCACTCCCCCCAACACTGCCCCTCGCCCACACTCCCCCTCCCCCACACTCCCCCTCCCTCACACTCCCCCTCCTCCACACTCCCCCTCCCTCACACTCCCCCTCCCCCACACTCTCCCCCTCCCTCACACTACCCCTACCCCACACTCCCCCTCCCTCACATTCCCCCTCCCCCACACTCCTCCCCTCCCCCACACTCCCCCACCCCCACACACCCCCTCCCCCACTCTCCCCCTCCCCCACTCTCCCCCTCCCCCACACTCCTCCCCTCCCCCACACACCCCCTCCCCCACTCTCCCCCTCCCCCACTCTCCCCCTCCCCCACACTGCCCCTCCCTCACACACCCCCTCCCTCACACTCCCCCTCCCTCACTCTCCCCTCCCTCACACTCTCCCCCTCCCCCACACTCCCCCCCACACTCTTCCCCTCACCCACACTCCCCCCACACTCCCCCTCCCCCACACTCCCCCTCCCCAACACTCCCCCTCCCCCACACTCCCCCCCACACTCTTCCCCTCCTCCACACTCTTCCCCTCCCCCACACTCCCCCTCCCCCACACTCCCCCCCACACTCCCCCTCCCTCACACACCCCCTCCCTCACACTCCCCCTCCCTCACTCTCCCCCTCCCTCACACTCCCCCTCCCCCACACTCTCCCTCCCCCACACTCCCCCTCCCTCACACTCCCCCTCCCTCACACTCCCCCTCCGTCACACTCTCCCTCCCCCACATTCCCCCTCCCCCACACTCTCCCCATCCCCCACACTCCCCCTCCCCCACATTCCCCCTCCCCCACACTCTCCCCATCCCCCACACTCCCCCTCCCCCACATTCTCCCTCCCCTACACTCCCCCTCCCCCACACTCCCCCTCCCTCACACTCCCCCTCCCCCACACTCTCCCTCCCCCACACTCCCCCTCCCCCACACTACCCCTCCCTCACACTCCCCCTCCCCCACACTCTCCCTCCCCCACACTCCCCCTCCCTCACACTCCCCATCCCCCACACTCTCCCTCCCCCACACTCCCCCTCCCCCACACTCCCCCTCCCCCACACTACCCCTCCCTCACACTCCCCCTCCCTCACACTCCCCCTCCGTCACACTCCCCCTCCCTCACACTACCCCTCCCTCACACTCCCCCTCCCTCACACTCCCCCTCCGTCACACTCCCCCTCCCTCACACTACCCCTCCCTCACACTCCCCCTCCCTCACACTCCCCCTCCCCCACACTCTCCCCATCCCCCACACTCTCCCTCCCCCACACTCTCCCCTTCCCCCACACTACCCCTCCCTCACACTCCCCCTCCCTCACACTCCCCCTCCCCCACACTCCCCCTCCCTCACACTCCCCCTCCCCCACTCTCCCCCTCCCCCACACTCCCCCTCCCTCACACTCCCCCTCCCCCACACTCCCCCTCCCCCACTCTCCCCCACCCCCACACTCCCCCTCCCCCACACTCCCCCCATTGAAACACCGGGTGAGAGGCAGATGGAAGTTATTGGCAGGCTCCTGACAGCGTTGGGATCAGATCAAATGTCGGTTTTATGTAAATCATGACTTATTGTCTTGGTGAATATTCGGCCAGATTAGACCACACCCAATCTCAGCTTCACTCATTAATATCTTCAATTCACCCTCAGCCTTGGCTCATGTATCATGTGGATCAATGTCCCTCTGCCTCTCTGTCTCGCTCTCTGTCCCTCTCCCTCTATCTGTATCTCTCTCTCCCTCTCTGTCCCTCTCACCCTCTCTCGGTCCCTTTCTCCCTCTCTGTCTTTATCTGCCCCTCTCTATCTCTGTCTTTCTATTCCTCTCTCTCTCTGTTCCTCTGTCCCTCTCTGCCTATCTCTCTCTACCCCCCTCTGTCTCATCTGGCCCCTCTCTCTGTTCCACTGTCCCGTTCTCCCTCTCTCTCTGTCTTTATCCCTCTCTCCCTTTCTCTCCTTCAATCTTTCTCCTCCTGTCTCTCTGTCAGTACTGAGGAAGAACTGCACTGTCGGTAGGTCGGTACTGAGGGAGCGCCGCACTGTCCGAGGGTTAATATGGAGGGAGTGCCGCACTGTCGGTAGGTCAGTACTGAGGGAGTGCCACACTGTCAGAGGGTCAGTACTGAGGGAGCGCTGCACTGTCAGAGGGTCAGTGCTGAGGGAGCACCGCACTGTCGGAGGGTTAGTACTGAGGGAGCGCCGCACTGTCGGAGGGTCAGTACTGAGGGAGTGCCGCACTGTCGGAGGGTCGGTGCTGAGGGAGTGCCGCACTGTCGGAGGGTCAGTGCTGAGGGAGCGCAGCACTGTCGGAGGGTCAGTGCTGAGGGAGCGCCGCACTGTCGGAGGGTCAGTGCTGAGGGAGTGCCGCACTGTTGGAGGGTCGGTGCTGAGGGAGTGCCGCACTGTCGGAGGGTCAGTGCTGAGGGAGCGCAGCACTGTCGGAGGGTCAATGCTGAGGGAGTGCCGCACTGTCAGAGGGTCAGTACTGAGGGAGCGCCGCACTGTCGGAGGGTCAGTACTGAGGGAGCGCCGCACTGTCAGAGGGTCAGTGCTGAGGGAGTGCCGCACTGTCGGAGGGTCAGTACTGAGGGAGTGCCTCACTGTCGGAGGTGCCGTCTTTCAGGATGAGACATTAAACCGAGGCCCCGTCTGCCCTCTCGGGTGGGTGTAAAAGATCCCACGGCCACTATTGGGAGAAGAGCAGGGGGGAGTTCTCCCCGGTGTCCTGGGCTTGATATTTATCCCTCACCCAACATCACTAAAAACAGATGATCTGGCTCATTATCACATTGCTGTTTGTGGGATCTTGCTGTGTGTAAATGGGCTGCTGAGTTTCCTACATCACAACAGGGACCACACTTCAAAATAAAAAAAATCCTTCATCGCCTGTGAAACACTCTGGGACGTACCGAGGCGGGGGGGGGTGACAGGAGCCGGAGAGACGGGAACACTCCTTACCCTGGGGTAGGGACCTATCCCGAGGCCCTTCCAAAATCACGCCCTGCACCGACCCCTCAGGGAATTTGTGGGGGGCCCTCCGGATGGAGGAGGGGGCGCAAGGGTGGAGGGGTTGGTTTCCGGAGTGAGTGCTCCCTCGGACTGAGGTAGCGGAAGCCACATTACGCAAAGAGAATGGCAGAGTCTTTCTTCTTGGGTTCGAATGTTTCACTGACAAACCAAAATGGAAAGGTGTGCTACCTCTGCTCGTCTAAACCAGCACACATCCCAACAAATGGTATCAGCCGTCTGTCAGTTAGACCCCGCACAATCTGATCTGAACACTCTGCATTTCGGTCCCAGGCAAAGCCTGCAGAGACGGCCTGAGGCCTAGTATTTGGCGTCAACCAATCTCTCTCCCTCAGCTATTGGAGTCCCTCTCTCCAGCCTGTCTCCCTGGGAGTCCGGGGTCAAGTCTAGAGTTAAGGAGGGTTCTGGAAGGGGGGATTTAGGTTGGGGGGGAGGGGGGGGTGGTGGTGGGGGGGGTGGGGGAAACATGCAGCAAGATTCCAGAAAGGTTTGACTTGCCATCGGCTTTCCCACCTGCACCTCCCAGCAACCACCCGGGTCAGAGGTGAGTGACATCAGTCCTCCAAATGCTCGGGAACTGTCCTGAAGCTTGAGGCTCCCACCTGGACCAAGAGAAAAACAGCCAAATTGGACACACAGTCTGGGAGAGGGTGCGGGGGGAGATTTACTAGAACGTTCCCAGGGATGAAGGGACCTCAGTTCATGTGGAGAGACCGGGAGAAGCTGGGATCGTTCTCCTCGGAGCAGAGAAGGTTAAGGGGGAGATTGAATCGAGGCGTTCAAAATCAGGAAGGGTTTGGATAGAGTGAATGAGTAGAAACTGTTCCCAGTGTCAGGAGGGTCGGTAACCAGAGGGACACAGATTGAAGAGAATCGGTAATAGAGCCAGAGGGGGAGATGAGGAGAATGTTTTTTTTTACACAGCGAGTTGTTGTGATCTGGAAGGCGCTGCCTGAAAGGCCGGTGGAAGCAGATTCAATAGGAACTTTCAAAAGGGGGGGAATCGGACAAATACTCGAAAAGGAGAAATTTGCTGTGGGGGAGAGAGAGCGGGGGAGGGGGAGTGGGAGTAATTGGATAGATCTTTCAAAGGGCCAGCACAGGCTCGATGGGCTGAATGGTCTCCTCCTGGGCTGTGTGAATACGAACCCAGATTGTGAAAACGAGAAATTAATTTAATCAGGAAAAGAGGATTAAAGTTTCATAGTTAGCAAAGGACAGCTGCTGAGGGATACAGAGACTGGAGCAATACATCAAACCCTCATGGAACTGGGGACGGTGATGATGGGGACAGTGTAGAGGGCGCTTTACTCTGTATCTAACCCCGTGCTGTACCTGTCCTGGGAGTGTTTGATGGGGACGGTGTAGAGGGCGCTTTACTCTGTATCTAACCCCGTGCTGTACCTGTCCTGGGAGTGTTTGATGGGGACAGTGTAGAGGGAGCTTTACTCTGTGTCTAACCCCGTGCTGTACCTGTCCTGGGAGTGTTTGATGGGGACAGTGTAGAGGGAGCTTTACTCTGTATCTAACCCCGTGCTGTACCTGTCCTGGGAGTGTTTGATGGGGACAGTGTAGAGGGAGCATTACTCTGTATCTAACCCCGTGCTGTACCTGTCCTGGGAGAGTTTGATTGAGACAGTGTATAGGGAGGTTTACTCTGTATCTAACCCCGTGCTGTACCTGTCCTGGGAGTGTTTGATGGGGACAGTGTAGAGGGAGATTTACTCTGTATCTAACCCCGTGCTGTACCTGTCCTGGGAGTGTTTGATTGAGACAGTGTATAGGGAGGTTTACTCTGTATCTAACCCCGTGCTGTACCTGTCCTGGGAGTGTTTGATGGGGACAGTGTAGAGGGAGATTTACTCTGTATCTAACCCCGTGCTGTATCTGTCCTGGGAGTGTTTGATGGGGACGGTGTAGAGGGAGATTTACTCTGTATCTAACCCCGTGCTGTACCTGTCCTGGGAGTGTTTGATGGGGACAGTGTAGAGGGAGCTTTACTCTGTATCTAACCCCGTGCTGTACCTGTCCTGGGAGTGTTTGATGGGGACAGTGTAGAGGGAGATTTACTCTGTATCTAACCCCGTGCTGTACCTGTCCTGGGAGTGTTTGATGGGGACAGTGTAGAGGGAGATTTACTCTGTATCTAACCCCGTGCTGTACCTGTCCTGGGAGTGTTTGATGGGGACGGTGTAGAGGAAGCTTTACTCTGTATCTAACCCTGTGCTGTACCTGTCCTGGGAGTGTTTGATGGGGACGGTGTAGAGGGAGCTTTACTCTGTATCTAACCCCGTGCTGTACCTGTCCTGGGAGTGTTTGATGGGGACGGTGTAGAGGGAGCTTTACTCTGTATCTAACCCCGTGCTGTACCTGTCCTGGGAGTGTGTAATGGGGACAGTGTAGAGGGGGCTTTACTCTGTATCTAACCCCGTGCTGTACCTGTCCTGGGAGTGTTTGATGGGGACAGTGTAGAGGGAGATTTACTCTGTATCTAACCCCGTGCTGTACCTGTCCTGGGAGTGTTTGATGGGGACAGTGTAGAGGGAGCTTTACTCTGTATCTAACCCCGTGCTGTACCTGTCCTGGGAGAGTTTGATGGGGACAGTGTAGAGGGAGATTTACTCTGTATCTAACCCCGTGCTGTACCTGTCCTGGGAGTGTTTGATGGGGACAGTGTAGAGGGAGCTTTACTCTGTATCTAACCCCGTGCTGTACCTGTCCTGGGAGTGTTTGATGGGGAGAGTGTAGAGGGAGATTTACTCTGTATCTAACCCCGTGCTGTACCTGTCCTGGGAGTGTTTGATGGGGACAGTGTAGAGGGAGATTTACTCTGTATCTAACCCTGTGCTGTACCTGTCCTGGGAGTGTTTGATGGGGACAGTGTAGAGGGAGATTTACTCTGTATCTAACCCCGTGCTGTACCTGCCCTGGGAGTGTTTGATGGGGACAGTGTAGAGGGAATTTTACTCTGTATCTAACCCCGTGCTGTACCTGTCCTGGGAGTGTTTGATGGGGACAGTGTAGAGGAAGCTTTACTCTGTATCTAACCCCGTGCTGTACCTGTCCTGGGAGTGTTTGATGGGGATGGTGTAGAGAGAGCTTTACTCTGTATCTAACCCCGTGCTGTACCTGTCCTGGGAGTGTTTGATGGGGATGGTGTAGAGAGAGCTTTACTCTGTATCTAACCCCGTGCTGTACCTGTCCTGGGAGTGTTTGATGGGGATGGTGTAGAGGGAGCTTTACTCTGTATCTAACCCCGTGCTGTACCTGTCCTGGGAGAGTTTGATGGGGACAGTGTAGAGGGAGATTTACTCTGTATCTAACCCCGTGCTGTACCTGTCCTGGGAGTGTTTGATGGGGACAGTGTAGAGGGAGCTTTACTCTGTATCTAACCCCGTGCTGTACCTGTCCTGGGAGTGTTTGATGGGGAGAGTGTAGAGGGAGATTTACTCTGTATCTAACCCCGTGCTGTACCTGTCCTGGGAGTGTTTGATGGGGACAGTGTAGAGGGAGATTTACTCTGTATCTAACCCTGTGCTGTACCTGTCCTGGGAGTGTTTGATGGGGACAGTGTAGGGGGAGATTTACTCTGTATCTAACCCCGTGCTGTACCTGCCCTGGGAGTGTTTGATGGGGACAGTGTAGAGGGAATTTTACTCTGTATCTAACCCCGTGCTGTACCTGTCCTGGGAGTGTTTGATGGGGACAGTGTAGAGGAAGCTTTACTCTGTATCTAACCCCGTGCTGTACCTGTCCTGGGAGTGTTTGATGGGGATGGTGTAGAGAGAGCTTTACTCTGTATCTAACCCCGTGCTGTACCTGTCCTGGGAGTGTTTGATGGGGACAGTGTAGAGGGAGCTTTACTCTGTATCTAACCCCGTGTTGTACCTGTCCTGGGAGTGTTTGATGGGGACAGTGTAGAGGGACATTTACTCTGTATCTAACCCCGTGCTGTACCTGTCCTGGGAGTGTTTGATGGGGACAGTGTAGAGGGAGCTTTACCCTGTATCTAACCCCGTGCTGTACCTGTCCTGGGAGTGTTTGATGGGGACAGTGTAGAGAGAGCTTTACTCTGTATCTAACCCCGTGCTGTACCTGTCCTGGGAGTGTTTGATGGGGACAGTGTAGAGAGAGCTTTACCCTGTATCTAACCCCGTGCTGTACCTGTCCTGGGAGTGTTTGATGGGGACAGTGTAGAGGGAGCTTTACTCTGTATTTAACCCTGTGCTGTACCTGCCCTGGGAGTGTTTGATGGGGACGGTGTAGAGGGTTTACTCTGTATCTAACCCCGTGCTGTACCTGCCCTGGGAGTGTTTGATGGGGACAGTGTAGAGGGAGATTTACTCTGTATCTAACCCTGTGCTGTACCTGTCCTGGGAGTGTTTGATGGGGACAGTGTAGAGGGAGATTTACTCTGTATCTAACCCCGTGCTGTACCTGTCCTGGGAGTGTTTGATGGGGACGGTGTAGAGGGAGATTTACTCTGTATCTAACCCCGTGCTGTACCTGTCCTGGGAGTGTTTGATGGGGACAGTGTAGAGAGAGCTTTACTCTGTATCTAACCCCGTGCTGTACCTGTCCTGGGAGTGTTTGATGGGGACGGTGTAGAGGGAGATTTACTCTGTATCTAACCCCGTGCTGTATCTGTCCTGGGAGTGTTTGATGGGGACGGTGTAGAGGGAGATTTACTCTGTATCTAACCCCGTGCTGTATCTGTCCTGGGAGTGTTTGATGGGGACGGTGTAGAGGAAGCTTTACTCTGTATCTAACCCCGTGCTGTACCTGTCCTGGGAGTGTTTGATGGGGACAGTGTAGAGGGAGCTTTACTCTGTATCTAACCCCGTGCTGTACCTGTCCTGGGAGTGTTTGATGGGGACGGTGTAGAGGAAGCTTTACTCTGTATCTAACCCCGTGCTGTACCTGTCCTGGGAGTGTTTGATGGGGACGGTGTAGAGGGAGATTTACTCTGTATCTAACCCCGTGCTGTACCTGTCCTGAGAGTGTTTGATGGGGACAGTGTAGAGGGAGATTTACCATAGTTTATAATAAATTATGATATGGAAGTCTCGATAAATATGTTTGTTATTTTGAGACATGAATCATTAAGATCGCTGTGTAACCCCTGCTGTCCCGATCCCTCAATCCCTGTTTTCTATGCAGCCGTCTCTTGACCCTTCCAGCATCGCCGCCCCCCGCAGTCAATCAGCCTTCCCACCGCAACACCGCAATCTGGGGCAACAAGCGTCTCTCCCCCGCTCCCCCCTCCCCTAACCCCTGTTGGATCGAGCCCCCCTCCTTCACTCCCCTCACTCTCGCACCATCGACCGCGCACCCTGCTTCTCTGTCCGAGGCTCGGTGCCGCTCACCCCTCCCCCACCCACCCCCCCCATCCCCCATCTCCCACCCCCCAGACCCCCCTCCCCGTCACTCACACTGTGGTGTTCATGTTGGTGGGGTTGGCGTCCGGAGCAGCTGCCTTGGAGGAGTTGTGGATCCAGCGGTAGCAGTCGGTGATGTTCCGGGTCCTTCCGCAGGCACATCGGGTGCAGTAGACGATGGCGAGGGCCAACATGACCACCACAAAGACGCAGATGGGCACCAGGAGGGCCATGAGGAGCCAGCGGTCATCCCTGCGCTGCCGGGAATGGCGGTGAGCGTTCGGGCCCCCCGAGGCGTTGGTGGTCAGCTGGGTGTCCGGGGGAGGGGCAGTCGGGACCGGAGCGGGCGCCCCGATGCCCCCTGCGGTGGGCGCCGGGCTGGATCCGGCGCCGGCGGCCTTGTCGGTGGTGGTGGTGGACGTCCACTCTCGCCCGGGGAGCTCCCTCGACCTCCAGACCGGCTGCCCCAGGCCCTGGTCTGGGGGTCCCGGCTCGATGCCCCCTGCGGTGGGCGCCGGGCTGGATCCAGCGCCGGCGGCCTTGTCGGTGGTGGTGGTGGACGTCCACTCTCGCCCGGGGAGCTCCCTCGACCTCCAGACCGGCTGCCCCAGGCCCCGGTCTGGGGGTCCCGTCTCGATGCCCCCTGCGGTGGGCGCCGGGCTGGATCCGGCGCCGGCGGCCTTGTCGGTGGTGGTGGTGGTGGTGGACGTCCACTCTCGGCCGGGGAGCTCCCTCGACCTCCAGACCGGCTGCCCCAGGCCCCGGTCTGGGGGTCCCGGCTCTCCGGCGCTGACCGCTCGGCGGGTCTCCTCCGGGGGGGCGGAGGGCGCCCGGTCCCCCTCCAGCCGCTCGCCGGGGCCAGCCTCCGTGACGGGGAGGGGTCTCCCTCCCGGCTCCCCGCTCGGGGTGGGCGTGACCCCCCTGGTCCTGTCGCCCACCCCCTCCGTCGCTGGGGAGGTGGGCCCTGAGCCCCGGGTGGGCGGCCGCTCGGGGAGCCTGGCCGGCGGGGTGAGCGTCCCCTCCTCCCCCTCCCCCTCCCCCTCCCCCTCCCCCTCCCCTCGGCCGGGGGTCTCGGGCGGGTGGGGGTGGCAGGAGAAGCCGTCGGGGTCCAGGACGTAGCCCTCCTCGCAGTGGCACTCGTAGCGGCCGAGGTAGTTGACGCACATCTGCTGACAGGTGCCCTGGTACTGGCACTCGTCCACGTCCGAGCAGCTGACCGCGTCCTCCTCGGACAGGGTGAAGCCCACCTGGCAGTAGCACTGGTAGGAGCCCTCGGTGTTGGCGCAGAGCTGGTCGCAAGGTGTGCCCAGGCACTCGTCCACATCCAGGCACTCGGACCCCTCCGGCCGGTAACCCTCGGGGCAGCGGCAGAGGTAGGAGCCCTCGGTGTTGACGCACTCCCCCGCGGCGCAGGGCCCCGAGAGGCACTCGTCTGCGTCCCGGCACTCGCCCCCCTCGCGCCGGTACCCGCCCGGGCAGCCGTCCGGCGGGGCGCAGGAGCGCCCGTCCTCCCCCAGCCGGTAACCCTCGCGGCAGCGGCAGTGGTAGAAGGCCCCCTCGTCCAGGCAGGCGTGCTGGCAGCCCCCGTTGCCCACCGCACACCAGCCGCGGGGCTGGGAGCCCTGGCAGTAGGGGGGATCCCGTGACCAGGTCACCCCCGAGCCCCTCTCCTCCCCCGCCGAAACCCCCTCCCCCCCCCGCGCCATGCACAGCAGCGACTGGGCGCCCAGCGGCGCCCCGCAGGACACGGTGGCCACTGAGCCGAAGGGGACGTGGCGCAGCCGGGTGGAGGTGACGCCGAAGGGGGTGGCGTAGGCGACGGTCTCCCCGGCGCCCGGCTCGATCCGCTGGCACATGCCCCGGTAGGCAAAGCGGCAGAGGTAGCCGTCCACCGCCAGCAGGCAGGAGCCGTCCAGCCACTTGTAGTTGGCGTAACGGCCGGACTCGCCGGCGCCGTAGCTCAGCACCACACAGCGGGCAGCTGGACAGGAGCCTGGGTGCTCGGCCCGCAGCCAGTTGGTGTACCAGGTGTCCTGGTCGCCGGTCATCCAGGTGAAGCCGCGGAGGGCCTTGTGCGGCGAGCACTGGCGGGGTTGGCGCTGCAGACCCAGCCACAGCTTCAACAGCCCCCGCTCCTCGCCCACCGGCAAGCCCACCAGCAGCTCCTCCACCAGCCCAGCCTCCTCCGGCCGCTTGAGGCTGGCCAGGTTCCCCCCCAGCTCCCGGCAGGCCCTCCAGGCGTCGCTGAAGGACCTCCTCTGCAGGTGAGCGGTGTAGCACGCCTCGGGGCCACAAACTGCGCCCACGGGCACCGACTCCTGCCCGGCGGGCGCAGGCCACAGGCACAGCATCGCCAGCCCCAGCAGCCACATCCTGTCAGCTCCCCCTCGCCGGACTAAATGCTGCGCTGCCCAGAAACTTTCTTCAGGGCTTTTCCACTCTCTCCTCCTCCTCCCCTCTCCTCCTCCACTCAGTTCAGACTGGGAGGAGCAAGAATCAAGAAAGAGAGAGAGAGAGAGAGAGAGAGGCAGACAGACAAGCAGGAGAGAGAAAAATAGCTAGAGAGAGAGAGAGAGAGACAGGGAGAGAGAAACACAGAGAGAGAGAGAGAGAGACAAAGACAGAGAGAAACAGGGAGGGAGACAGAGAGAGACAGAGACAGAGAGAGAGACAGAGTCAGAGAGACAGAGAGATACAGAGAGACAGAGAGAGACACAGAGATAGAGGTACAGAGGGAGAGACAGAGAGAGAGAGACGGAGAGAGACAGAGAGAGAGAGAGAGAGACAGAGACAGAGACGGAGACAGAGAGAGAGAGAGACAGTGAGAGAGACAGACAAAGACCGAGAGTGGGAGAGAGAGAGACAGAGAGAGAGGCAGAGAGAGAGAGAGAGACCGAGAGAGAGACAGAGAGAGAGAGACAGAAAGAGAGAGAGAGGGAAACAGCGAGAGAGAGAGACAGAGAGAGAGAGAGAGAGACAGAGACCAAGAGAGGGAGAGGGAGAGAGAGAGACAGAGAGAGAGAGAGAGAGAGAGAGAGAGAGAGAGATTCAGAGAGACAGAGAGAAAGAGAGAGAGGGACAGAGACCGAGAGAAAGAGAGAGAGAGACTGAGAGAGAGAGAGATGGAGAGAGAGAGACAGAGAGAGAGAGAGAGAGGGAAACAGAGAGAGAGAGAGAGACAGAGTGCAACTATAAAATAATAATCTGCTGCTCCAGCCCCTCACAATCTACTGACGATGGAAAGCAGATTCTTGGTACACTGCCCACACACTCAAGCTCACACTCAGACACTCAGACATATACACACACACACACACACACACTCACTCTCTGACACTCACATACACACTCAAACATACTCACACAAACACACAAACACACTCACAAACAGACACACACACAAATACAGACACACAGTCAAATGCACACACACACACTCAAACACACACATACTCACACAATCACATACACATTTATACAATCACATACACTCATACACACGCTCACACACAAACTCAAACACACACACAATCCCACACAAACTCACACATACTCACACACACAACTGCACACACTCACAAATCAAACACACACAAAGACAAACACACAGACACAAAGTCACATATGCTCAAACACACACTCTACCACACACATACTCACAACCACAAACACACTTACACAATCATAGACACACATACACTCATACATACTCACACACGCTCACACACAAACTCAAACACTCACTGTGTATCGCTACAGAGTCAAAGTTTATTCAGGGTAAGGATCACTCACTGAGTAACTGTACAGAGTCACTGTTTATTCAGGGTAAGGATCACTCACTGTGTAACTGTACAGAGTCACTGTTTATTCAGCAGGGTAAGGGTCACTCACTGTGTAAATGTACAGAGTCACTTTATTCAGGGTAAGGATCACTCACTGTGTAACTGTATAGAGTCACAGTTTATATAGGGTAAGGATCATTCTCTGTGTAACTGTACAGAGTCACTGTTTATTCAGGGTAAGGATCACTCACTGTGTAACTGTACAGAGTCACTGTTTATTCAGCAGGGTAAGGATCACTCACTGTGTAATTGTACAGAGTCACTGTTTATTCAGGATATGGATCACTCACTGTGTAACTGTACAGAGTCACTGTTTATTCAGGATGAGGGTCACTCACTGTGTAACTGTACAGAGTCACTGTTTATTCAGGGTAAGGATCACTCACTGTGTAACTGTATACAGTAACTGATTATTCAGGGTAAGGGTCACTCACTGTGTAACTGTACAGAGTCACTCTTTATCCAGCAGGGTAAGGATCACTCACTGTGTAACTGTACAGAGTCACTGTTTATTCAGGGTAAGGGTCACTCACTGTAATTGTACAGAGTCACTGTTTATTCAGGGTAAGGATCACTTACTGTGTAACTGTACAGAGTCACTGTTTATTCAGGGTAAGGATCACTCACTGTGTAATTGTGCAGAGTCACTGTTTATTCAGGGTAAGGATCACTCACTGTAATTGTACAGAGTCACTGTTTATTCAGCAGGGTAAGGATCACTCACTGTGTAACTGTGCAGAGTCACTGTTTATTCAGGATAAGGGTCACTCACTGTGTAACTGTACAGAGTCACTGTTTATTCAGGATAAGGGTCACTCACTGTGTAACTGTACAGAGTCACTGTTTATTCAGCAGGGTAAGGATCACTCACTGTGTAACTGTACAGAGTCACTGTTTATTCAGGATAAGGGTCACTCACTGTGTAACTGTACAGAGTCACTGTTTATTCAGGATAAGGGTCACTCACTGTGTAACTGTACAGAGTCACTGTTTATTCAGCAGGGTAAGGATCACTCACTGTGTAACTGTACAGAGTCACTGTTTATTCAACAGGATAAGGGTCAATCACTGTGTAACTGTACAGAGTCACTGTTTATTCAGCAGGGTAAGAATCACTCACTGTGTAACTGTACAGAGTCACTGTTTATTCAGGGTAAGGATCATTCACTGTGTAACTGTACAGAGTCACTGTTTATTCAGGGTAAGGATCATTCGCTGTGTAACTGTACAGAGTCACTGTTTATTCAGGGTAAGGGTCACTCATTGTAAATGTACAGAGTCACTGTTTATTCAGGGTAAGGATCACTCACTGTAAATGTACAGAGTCACTGTTTTATTCAGGGTAAGGATCACTCACTGTGTAACTGTACAGAGTCACTGTTTATTCAGCAGGGTAAGGATCACTCACTGTCTAACTGTACAGAGTCACTGTTTATTCAGGATAAGGGTCACTCACTGTGTAACTGTACAGAGTCACTGTTTATTCAGCAGGGTAAGGATCACTCACTGTGTAACTGGACAGAGTCACTGTTTATTCAGCAGGGTAAGGATCACTCACTGTCTAACGGTATAAGATAGCAGTTCGTTAAGTGATGAATCAAGGACTATAAATTGTTCTGTTTCGATATCAGATCCCTATCGCTCAGATGGATGTTGGTGATCTGAACATTACTCAGTGACATCTAACCCTGGTAATTTGAAAGCACAAACTGATCCGGCCAAAAATACTCAAAGACATCAACAGCCAACATTCCAACCAATACGAAACATGCTGAGAAATCTTTGTAATCCACAGGGGAGCCAAATACAAACTTGCATTAATAAATAGATACAATCCTGTATTAAAGAGCGAAGAAGCTATGTTAGAACATTAGAGCAGGGAAGCGAACTGCCAGATATTTGTGCATCTATCCAAAACTTAATTAAACACACCAGGCTACAATTAAACAGAGAGAATTATTACTCTGCTGAATAAACAGTGTCTCTGTACAGTTACACATTGAGAGATTCTTACCCTGCTGAATAAACAGTGACTCTGTACAGTGACACAGAAAGTGACCCTTACCCTGAATAAAAAGTGACTCTGTACAGTTACACAGTGAGTGATCCTTACCCTGAATAAACAGTTAATCTGTACAGTTACAAAGAGAGTGATCCTTACCCTGAATAAACAGTGACTCTGTACAGTTACACTTTTAGTGACCATTATCCTGCTGAATAAAGAGTGACTCTGTACAGTTACACAGTGAGTGATCCTTACCCTGAATAAATAGTGACTCTGTACAATTACACTTTTAGTGACCCCTACCCTGAATAAACAGTGACTCTGTACAGTTACACAGTGAGTGATCTTTACCCTGAATTAACAGTGGCTCTGTACTGTTACACAGTGAGTGACTCTTACCGAGAATAAACATTGACTCTGTACAGTTACACAGTGAGTGATCCTTACCCTGAATAAACAGTGAATCTGTACAGTTACACAGTGAGTGATCCATACCCTGAATAAACAGTGACTCTGTACAATTGCACAGTGAGTGATCCATACCCTTCTGAATAAACTATGACTCTGTTCAGTTACACAGTGAGTGAAACTTACCGTGAATAAACAGTGACTCTGTACAGTTACACAGTGAGTGATCCTTACCCTGAATTAACAGTGACTCCGTACAGTTACACAGTGAGTGACTCTTACCCAGAATAAATATTGACTCTGTACAGTTACACAGTTAGTGATCCTTACACTGAATAAACAGTGACTCTGTACAGTTACACAGTGAGTGCTCTTTACCCTGCTATATATATCAGTGACACTGTACAGTTACACAGTGAGTGATCCTAACCCTGAATAAACAGTGACTCTGTACAATGA
Organism: Carcharodon carcharias; assembly: GCF_017639515.1. NCBI lineage: Eukaryota > Metazoa > Chordata > Chondrichthyes > Lamniformes > Lamnidae > Carcharodon > Carcharodon carcharias. The sequence continues at coordinate 135,395 of NW_024470768.1, forward strand.
CACAGTGAGTGATCATTACCCTGCTGAATAAACATTGACTCTGTACACTTACACAGTGAGTGATCCTTACCCTGAATAAACAGTGAATCTATGCAGTTACACAGTGAGTGATCCTTACCCTGAATAAACAGTGACTCTGTACAGTTACACTTTGAGTGACCCTCACCCTATATAAACAGGGACTCGGTACAGTTACACAGTAAGTGAAACTTACCCTGAATAAACAGTGACTCTGTACAGTTACACAGTGAGTTATCCTTACCCTGAATAAACAGTGATTCTGTAAAGTAACACAGTGAGAGCCCCTTACCTGAATAAACTGTGACTCCGTACAGTTACACAGTGAGTGATCTTTACCCTGAATAAACAGTGGCTCTGTACAGTTACACAGTGAGTGACTGTTACCCAGAATAAATATTGACTCTGTACAGTTACACAGTGAGTGATCCTTACCCTGAATAAACAGTGACTCTGTACAGTTACATAGTGGGTGCTATTAACCCTGCTATATAAGCAGTGACACTGTACAGTTACACAGTGAGTGATCCTTACCCTGAATAAACAGTGACTCTGTACAGTTACCCAGTGAGAGATCCTTACCTTGAATAAACAGTGATTCTGTACAGTTACACAGTGAGTGATCCTTACCCTCAATAAACAGTGACTCTCTACAGTTACAAAGTGAGTGATCCTTACCCTGCTGAATACACAGTGTCTCAGTACAGTTACACAGTGAGTGCCGCCTACCCTAAATAAACACTGACACTGTACATTTAAACAGTGACTGATCCATACCCTGAATAAAGTGAGACTCTGTGCAGTTACACAGTGAGTGATCCTTACCCTGAATAAACAGTGATTCTGTAAAGTAACATAGTGAGAGCCCCTTACCTGAATAAACTGTGACTCTGTACAGTTACACAGTAATTGATCTTTACCCTGCAGGATAAATAGTGACTCTGTACAGTTACACAGTGAGTGATCCTTACCCTGAATAAACAGTTAATCTGTACAGTTACAAAGAGAGTGATCCTTACCCTGAATAAACAGTGACTCTGTACAGTTACACTTTTAGTGACCATTATCCTGCTGAATAAAGAGTGACTCTGTACAGTTACACAGTGAGTGATCCTTACCCTGAATAAATAGTGACTATGTACAATTACACTTTTAGTGACCCCTACCCTGAATAAACAGTGACTCTGTACAGTTACACAGTGAGTGATCTTTACCCTGAATTAACAGTGGCTCTGTACAGTTACACAGTGAGTGACTCTTACTCAGAATAAACATTGACTCTGTACAGTTACACAGTGAGTGATCCTTACCCTGATTAAACAGTGAATCTGTACAGTTACACAGTGATTGATCCTTATCCTGAATAAACAGTGACTCTGTACAGTTACACAGTAATTGATCTTTACCCTGCAGGATAAATAGTGACTCTGTACAGTTACACAGTGAGTGATCCTTACCCTGAATAAACAGTTAATCTGTACAGTTACAAAGAGAGTGATCCTTACCCTGAATAAACAGTGACTCTGTACAGTTACACTTTTAGTGACCATTATCCTGCTGAATAAAGAGTGACTCTGTACAGTTACACAGTGAGTGATCCTTACCCTGAATAAATAGTGACTCTGTACAATTACACTTTTAGTGACCCCTACCCTGAATAAACAGTGACTCTGTACAGTTACACAGTGAGTGATCTTTACCCTGAATTAACAGTGGCTCTGTACAGTTACACAGTGAGTGACTCTTACCCAGAATAAACATTGACTCTGTACAGTTACACAGTGAGTGATCCTTACCCTGATTAAACAGTGAATCTGTACAGTTACACAGTGAGTGATCCTTACCCTGAATAAACAGTGACTCTGTACAATTGCACAGTGAGTGATCCATACCCTTCTGAATAAACTGTGACTCTGTTCAGTTACACAGTGAGTGAAACTTACCGTGAATAAACAGTGACTCTGTAGAGTTACACAGTGAGTGATCTTTACCCTGAATAAACAGTGACTCTGTACAGTTACACAGTGATTTCTCCTGACCCTGAATAAACAGTGACTCTGTACTGTTACACTTTGAGTGACCCTTACCCTGTATAAACAGGGACTCGGTACAGTTACACAGTGAGTGATCCTTACCCTGAATAAACAGTTACTCTGTACAGTTACACAGTGAGTTAACCTTACCCTGAATTAACAGGGACTCCGTACAGTTACACAGTGAGTGACTCTTACCCAGAATAAATATTGACTCTGTACAGTTACACAGTTAGTGATCCTTACACTGAATAAACAGTGACTCTGTACAGTTACACAGTGAGTGCTCTTTACCCTGCTATATAAGCAGTGACACTGTACAGTTACACAGTGAGTGATCCTAACCCTGAATAAACAGTGACTCTGTACAATGACACAGTGAGTGATATTACCCTGCGGAATAAACAGTGACTCTGTACAGTTACACAGTGAGTGAAACTTCGCCTGAATAAACATTGACTCTGTACAGTTACACAGTGAGTGATCCTAACCCTGAATAAACAGTGACTCTGTACAGTTACACATTGAGTGATATTTACCCTGAATTAACAGTGGCTCTGTACAGTTACACTGTGAGTGACTCTTACCCAGAATAAACATTGACTCTGTACACTTACACAGTGAGTGATCCTTACCCTGAATAAACAGTGAATCTATACAGTTACACAGTGAGTGATTCTTACCCTGAATAAACAGTGACTCTGTACAGTTACACAGTGATTTCTCCTGACCCTGAATAAACAGTGACTCTGTAAAGTTACACTTTGAGTGACCCTCACCCTATATAAACAGGGACTCGGTACAGTTACACAGTAAGTGAAACTTACCCTGAATAAACAGTGACTCTGTACAGTTACACAGTGAGTTATCCTTACCCTGAATAAACAGTGATTCTGTAAAGTAACACAGTGAGAGCCCCTTACCTGAATAAACTGTGACTCCGTACAGTTACACAGTGAGTGATCTTTACCCTGAATAAACAGTGGCTCTGTACAGTTACACAGTGAGTGACTGTTACCCAGAATAAATATTGACTCTGTACAGTTACACAGTGAGTGATCCTTACCCTGAATAAACAGTGACTCTGTACCGTTACATAGTGAGTGCTATTAACCCTGCTATATAAGCAGTGACACTGTACAGTTACACAGTGAGTGATCCTTACCCTGAATAAACAGTGACTCTGTACAGTTACACAGTGAGTGATCCTTACCTTGAATAAACAGTGATTCTGTTCAGTTATACAGTGAGTGATCCTTACCCTGAATAAACAGTGACTCTCTACAGTTACACAGTGAGTGATCCTTACCCTGCTGAATAAACAGTGTCTCAGTACAGTTACACAGTGAGTGCCGCCTACCCTAAATAAACACTGACACTGTACATTTAAACAGTGACTGATCCATACCCTGAATAAAGAGTGACTCTGTACAGTTACACAGTGAGTGATCCTTACCCTGAATAAACAGTGACTCTGTACAGTTACACATTGAGTGCCTCTTACCGTGAATACACAGTGACTCTGTACTGTTACACTTTTAGTGACCCTTACCCTGAATAAGCAGTGACTCTGTACAGTTACACAGTGAGTGATCTTTACCCTGAATTAACAGTGGCTCTGTACAGTTACACAGTGAGTGACTCTTACCCAGAATAAACGTTTACTCTGTACAGTTACACAGTGAGTGATCCTCACCCTGAATAAACAGTGACTCTGTACATTTACACAGTGAGTGATCCTTACCCTGAATAAACAGTGACTCTCTACAGTTACACAGTGAGTGAACTTTATCCTGAGTAAACAGTGGCTCTCTACAGTTACACAGTGAGTGACTCTTACCCAGAATAAATATTGACTCTGTACAGTTACACAGTGAGTGATCCTTACCCTGAATAAAGAGTGAATCTGTACAGTTACACAATGAGTGATCCATACCCTGAATAAATAGTGACTGTGTACAGTTACACAGAGAGTGATCCATAACTTGAATAAACAGTGATTCGGTATAGTTACACTGTGAGAGACCCTAACCCTGAATAAACAGTGACTCTCTACACTTAGACAGTGAGTGATCCTTACCCTGCTGAATAAACAGTATCTCTTTACAGTTACACAGTGAGTGCCCCTTACCTTGAATAAACAGTGACTCTCTACAGTTACACAGTGAGTGATCCTTACCCTGCTGAATAAACAGTGACTCTGTACAGTTACACAGTGAGTGCCCCTTACCCTGAATTAACAGTGACTCTGTACAGTTACAGAGTGAATGCTCTTTACCCTGCTGAATAAACAGTGACTCTGTTCAGTTACACAGTGAGTGATCCTTACCTTGAATAAACAGTGATTCTGTACATTACATAGTGAGAGATCCTTACCCTGAAGGAACATTAACTCTCTACAGTTAGACAGTGAGTGATCCTTACCCTGCTGATTAAACAGTGACTCTGTACAGTTACACATTGAGTGCCTCTTACCCTGAATAAACAGTAACTCTGTAAATTTACACAGTGACTGATCCTTACCCTGAATAAACAGTAACTCTGTACAGTAACGCCGTGAGTGTTCCTTACCCTGAATAAACAGGGACTCTGTACAGTTACACTTTTATTGACCCTTATCCTGAATAAACAATGACTCTGTACAGTTACGCAGTGAGTGATCCTTACCCTGAATAAACAGTGATTCTGTACAGTTACACAGTGAATGATCCTTACCCTGAATAAAAAGTGAGTCTGTACAGTTACACAGTGAGTGATCTTTACCCTGAATAAACAGTGACTCTGTACAGTTAGACAGTGACTGATCTTTACCCTGAATAAACATTGACTCTGCACAGTTACACAGTGACTGATCCTTACCCTGAATAAACAGTGACTCTGTACAGTTACATAGTGAGAGATCCTTACTCTGAATACACAGTGACTCTGTACAGTTACATAGTGACTGCTCTTTACCCTGCTGAATAAACAGTGACTCTGTACATTTACACAGTGAGTGATCCTTACCCAGCTGAATAAACTGACACTCTGTACAATTACACAGTGAGTGATCCTTACCCTGAATAAACAGTGACTCTGTACAGTTACACAGTGAGTGATCCTTACCTTGAATAAACAGTGTCTCTCTACAGTTACACAGTGAGTGATCCTTACTCTGCTGAATAAACAGTGCCTCTGTACAGTTACACAGTGAGTGCCCCTTACCCTGAATAAACATTGACTCTGTACAGTTACACAGAGAGTGATCCTTACCCTGAATAAACAGTGACTCTTTACAGTTACACAGTGATTTATCCTGACCCTGAATAAACAGTGACTCTCTACACTTACACCTTGAGTGACCCTTATCCTGCTGAATAAACACTGATTCTGTACAGTTACCAAGTCAGTGATCCTTACACTGAATATCCATGACTCTGTACAGTTACATAGTGAGTGCTCTTTACCCTGCTGTATAAGCAGTGACTATGTAAAGTTACACAGTGAGTGATCCTTACCTTGAATAAACAGTGTCTCTCTACAGTCACACAGTGAGTGATGCTTACCCTGCTGAATAAACAGTGACTCTGTACAGTTACACAGTGAGTGATCCTTACCCTGAATAAACATTGACTCTGTACAGTTACACAGTGAGTGATCCTTACGCTGCTGAATAAACAGTGACTCTGTACAGTTACACAGTGAGTGCCCCTTACCCTGAATAAACAGTGACTCTTCACAGTAACACAGTGAGTGATCCATACCCTGAATAAACAGTGACTCTGTACAGTTATACAGTGATTTATCCTGACCCTGAATAAACAGTGACTCTCTACACTTACACCTTGAGTGACAGTTACCCTGCTGAATAAACAGTGATTCTGTACAGTTTCAAAGTGAGTGATCCTTACCCTGAATAAAGAGTGACTCGGTACAGTTACACAGTGAGTGATCCTTACCTTGAATAAACAGTGATTCTGTACAGTTACATAGTGAGAGATCCTTACCCTGAAGGAACATTAACTCTCTACAGTTAGACAGTGAGTGATACTTACCCTGCTGATTAAACAGTGACTCTGTACAGTTACACATTGAGTGACTCTTACCCTGAATAAACAGTGACTCTGTAAATTTACACAGTGACTGATCCTTACACTGAATAAACAGTGACTCTGAACAGTTACACAGTGAGTGATCCTTACCCTGAATAAACAGTGACTCTGTACAGTTACACAGTGAGTGACCCTTACCCTGCTGAATACACAGTGACTCTGTACAGTTACACAGTGACTGACCCTCATCCTGAATAAACAGTGACTCTGTACAGTTACAAAGTGAGTGAACCTTACCCTGCATAAACAGTGACTCTGTACAGTTACACTTTTATTGACCCTTATCCTGAATAAACAATGACACTGTACATTTATGCAGTGAGAGATCCTGACCCTGAATAAACAGTGATTCTGTACAGTTACACAGTGAATGATCCTTACACTTAATAAAAAGTGACTCTGTACAGTTACACAGTGAGTGATCCTTTACCTCAATAAACATTGACTCTGTACAATTACACAGTGAGTGATCCTTAACCTGCTGAATAAACAGTGACTCTATACAGTTACACAGTGAGTGATCCTTAACCTGAATAAAAAGTGACTCTGTACAGTTACACAGTGATTAATACTGACCCTGAATAAACAGTGACTCTCTATACTTACACCTTGAGTGACCCTTACTCTGGTGAATAAACAGTGATTCTGTACAGTTACCAATTGAGTGATCCTTACGCTGAATAAACAGTGACTCTGTACAGTTACACAGTGAATGATCCTTACCCTGAATAAAAAGTGACTCTGTACAGTTACACAGTGAGTGATCCTTACCCTGAATAAACAGTGACTCTGTACAGTTACACAGTGAGTGATCCTTAGCCTGAATAAACAATGACACTGTACAGTTATACAGTGATTTATCCTGACCCTGAATAAACAGAGACTCTCTACACTTACACCTTGAGTGACCCTTACCCTGCTGAATAAACAGTGATTCTGTACAGTTACCAATTGAGTGATCCTTACGCTGAATAAACAGTGACTCTGTACAGTTACACAGTGACTGATCCTTCCACTGAATAAATAGTGACTCTGTACGGTTACACTTTTGGTGACCCTTACCTGAATAAAAACTGACTTTGTACAGTTACACAGTGAGTGATCTTTACCCTGAATTAACAGTGGCTCTGTACAGTTACACAGTGAGTGATCCTTAACTTGAATAAACAGTGATTTGGTACAGTTACACAGTGAGAGACCCTTACCCTGAATAAACAGTGACTCTGTACAATTATACAGTGAGTGACCCTTACCCTGCTGAATAAACTGTGACTCTGTACAGTTACACAGTGAGTGATCCTTACCCTGAATAAACATTGACTCTGTACAGTTACACATTGAGTGATCCTTACCCTGAATAAACAGTGACTCTGTACAGTTACACTTTTAGTGACCCTTATCCTGAATAAACAATGACTCTGTACAGTTAGGCAGTGAGTGATACTTACCCTGAATAAACAGTGACTCTGAACAGTTACACAGTGACTGCTCTTTACCCTGCTGAATAAGCAGTGACTCTGTACAGTTACACAGTGAGTGTCCCTTACCCTGAATTAACAGTGACTCTGTACAGTTACAGAGTGAATGCTCTTTACCCTGCAGAATAAACAGTGACTCTGTTCAGTTACACAGTGAGTGATCCTTACCTTGAATAAACAGTGATTCTGTACATTACATAGTGAGAGATCCTTACACTGAAGGAACATTAACTCTCTACAGTTAGACAGTGAGTGATCCTTACCCTGCTGAATAAACAGTGACTCTGTACAGTTACACAGTGAGTGCCCCTTACCCTGAATAAACAGTGACTCTGTACAGTTACACAGTGATTTATCCTGACCCTGAATAAACAGTGACTCTCTTTACTTAAACCTTGAGTGACCCTTACTCTGGTGAAACAACAGTGATTCTGTACAGTTACACAGTGAGTGCTCTTTACCCTGTTGTAGAAGCAGTGACTCTCTACAGTTACTAAGTGAGTGATCCTTACCCTGAATAAAAAGTGACTCTGTACAGTTACAACGTGAGTGATCCATACCCTGAATAAACAGTGACTCTGTACAGTTGCACAGTTAGTGATCCATACCCTGAATAAACAGTGACTCTGTACAGTTACACAGTGAGTGATCCTTACCCTGCTGAATAAACAGTGACTTTGTTCAGTTACACAGTGAGTAATCCTTACCCTGAATAAACAGTGAGTCTGTACAGTTACACAGTTAGTGACCCTAACCCTGAATAAACAGTGAGTCTGTACAGTTACTCAGTGAGTGATCCTTACCCTGAATAAACAGTGAGTCTGTACAGTTACACAGTGAGTGACAATTACCCTGCTGAATAAACAGTGATTCTGTACAGTTACACAGTGAGTGATCCTTACCCTGAATAAACAGTGACTCTGTACAGTTACATACTGAGTGCTCTTTACCCTGTTGTTTAAGCAGTGACTCTGTACAGTTACACAGTGAGTGATCCTTACCCTGAATAAACAGTGACTCTCTACAGTTACAGAGTGAGTGATCCTTACCCTGAATAAAGAGTGACTCTGTACAGTTACAACGTGAGTGATCCATATCCTGAATAAACAGTGACTCTGTACAGTTACACAGTTAGTGATCCTTACCCTGAATAAAGAGAGACTCTGTACAGTTACAATGTGAGTGATCCATACCCTGAATAAACAGTGACTCTGTACAGTTACACAGTGAGTGACCCTTACCCTGCTGAAGAAACAGTGAGTCTGTACAGTTACACAGTGAGTGATCCTTACCCTGAATAAACATTGACTCTGTACAGTTACGCAGTGAATGATCCTTACTCTGAATAAACAGTGACTCTGCACAGTTACACAGTGAGTGATCCTTACCCTGCTGAATAAACAGAGTCTCTGTACAGTTTCACAGTGAGTGATCCTTACCCTGAATAAACAGTGACTCTGTACAGATACATAGTGATTTATCCTGACCCTGAATAAACAGTGACTCTCTACAATTTCACGTTGGGTGACCCTTACCCTGCTGAATAAACAGTGACTCTGTACAGTTACACAGTGAGTGATCCTTACCCTGAATAAACAGTGAATCTGTACAGTTACATAGTGAGTGCTCTTTACCTTGAATAAACAGTGACTCTGTACAGTTACACAGTGAGTGATCCTTACCCTGAATAAACAGTGACTCTGTACAGTTACACAGTGATTTATCCTGACCCTGAATAAACAGTGACTCTCTTTACTTAAACCTTGAGTGACCCTTACTCTGGTGAAACAACAGTGATTCTGTACAGTTACACAGTGAGTGCTCTTTACCCTGTTGTAGAAGCAGTGACTCTCTACAGTTACACAGTGAGTGATCCTTACCCTGAATAAAGAGTGACTCTGTACAGTTACAACGTGAGTGATCCATACCCTGAATAAACAGTGACTCTGTACAGTTGCACAGTTAGTGATCCATACCCTGAATAAACAGTGACTCTGTACAGTTACACAGTGAGTGATCCTTACCCTGCTGAATAAACAGTGACTTTGTTCAGTTACACAGTGAGTAATCCTTACCCTGAATAAACAGTGAGTCTGTACAGTTACACAGTTAGTGACCCTAACCCTGAATAAACAGTGAGTCTGTACAGTTACTCAGTGAGTGATCCTTACCCGGAATAAACAGTGAGTCTGTACAGTTACACAGTGAGTGACACTTACCCTGCTGAATAAACAGTGATTCTGTACAGTTACACAGTGAGTGATCCTTACCCTGAATAAACAGTGACTCTGTACAGTTACATACTGAGTGCTCTTTACCCTGTTGTTTAAGCAGTGACTCTGTACAGTTACACAGTGAGTGATCATTACCCTGAATAAACAGTGACTCTCTACAGTTACACAGTGAGTGATCCTTACCCTGAATAAACAGTGACTCTCTACAGTTACAGAGTGAGTGATCCTTACCCTGAATAAAGAATGACTCTGTACAGTTACAACGTGAGTGATCCATACCCTGAAGAAACAGTGACTCTGTACAGTTACACAGTTAGTGATCCTTACCCTGAATAAAGAGAGACTCTGTACAGTTACAATGTGAGTGATCCATACCCTGAATAAACAGTGACTCTGTACAGTTACACAGTGAGTGACCCTTACCCTGCTGAATAACCAGTGACTCTGTATAGTTACACAGTGAGTGACCCTTACCCTGCTGAAGAAACAGTGAATCTGTACAGTTACACAGTGAGTGATCCTTACCCTGAATAAACATTGACTCTGTACAGTTATGCAGTGAATGATCCTTACTCTGAATAAACAGTGACTCTGTACAGTTACACAGTGAGTGATCCTTACCCTGCTGAATAAACAGAGTCTCTGTACAGTTTCACAGTGAGTGATCCTTACCCTGAATAAACAGTGACTCTGTACAGTTACACAGTGAGTGATCCTTACCCTGAATAAACATTGACCCTGTACAGTTACACAGTGAGTGATCCTTACCCTGAATAAACAGTGACTCTGTACAGTTACATAGTGATTTATCCTGACCCTGAATAAACAGTGACTCTCTACAATTACACGTTGAGTGACCCTTACCCTGCTGAATAAACAGTGACTCTGTACAGTTACACAGTGAGTGATCCTTACCCTGAATAAACAGTGAATCTGTACAGTTACATAGTGAGTGCTCTTTACCTTGAATAAAAAGTGATTCTGTACAGTTACACAGTAAGTGATCCTTACCTTGAATAAACAGTGATTCTGTACAGTTACACAGTGAGTGATCCTTACCTTGAATAAACAGTGACTCTCTACACTTACACAGTGAGTGATCCTTACCCTGCTGAATAAACAGTGTCTCTGTACAGTTACACAGTGAGTGCCCCTTACCCTGAATAAAGAGTGACTCTCTACAGTTACACAGTGAGTGATTCTTACCCTGAATAAACAGTGACGCTGTACAGTTACACAGTGATTTATCCTGACCCTGAATAAACAGTGACTCTCTGCTCTTACACATTGAGTGACCCTTAACCTGCTGAATGAACAGTGATTCTGTACAGTTACACAGTGAGTGATCCTTACCCTGAATAAACAGTGACTCTGTTCAGTTACATAGTGAGTGCTCTTTACCCTGCTGAATAAACAGTGACTCTGTACAGTTACACAGTGAGTGATCCTTACCCTGCTGATTAAAGCGTGACTCTGTACAGTTACACAGTGAATTTGTACAGTTACACAGTGAGTGATTCTTACCCTGAATAATCAGTGACTCTGAACAGTTCCACAGTGAGCGATCCTTACCCTGAATAATCAGTGACTCTGTACAGTTACACAGTGAGTGATCCTTACCCTGCTGAATACACAGTGACTCTGTACAGTTACACAGTGAGTGACCCTTATCCTGCATAAACAGTTACTCTGTACAGTTACACTTTTAGTGACCCTTATCCTGAATAAACAATGACCCTGTACAGTTACGCAGTGAGTGATCCTTACCCTGAATAAACAGTGATTCTGTACTGTTACACAGTGAGTGATCCTTACCCTGAATAAACAATGACTCTGTACAGTTACACAGTGACTGATCCTTACCCTGAATAAACAGTGATTCTGTACAGTTACACAGTGAATGATCCTTACTCTGAATAAACAGTGACTCTGTACAGTTACACAGTGAATGATCCTTACTCTGAATAAACAGTGACTCTGTACAGTTACACAGTGACTGATCTTTACCCTGAATAAACAGTGACTCTGTACAGTTACATCTTGAGTCATCCTTACCTAGCTGAATAAACAGTGACTCTGTACAGTTACACAATGATTGATCCTTACCCTGAATAAACAGTGAGTCTGTACAGTTACACAATGAGTGATCCTTACCCTGAATAAACAGTGACTCTGTACAGTTACACAGTGAGTGACCCTTACCCTGCTGAATAACCTTTGACTCTGTATAGTTACACAGTGAGTGATCCTTACCCTGCTGAATAAACAGTGTCTCTGTACAATTACACAGTGAGTGATCCTTAACCTGAATAAACAGTGACTCTGTACAGTTACACAGTGAATTTGTACAGTTACACAGTGAGTGATCCTTACCCTGAATAATCAGTGACTCTGAACAGTTGCACAGTGAGTGATCCTTACCCTGAATATTCAGTGACTCTGTACAGTTACACATTGAGTGATCCTTACCCTGCTGAATACACAGTGACTCTGTACAGTTACTCAGTGAGTGACCCTCATCCTGAATAAACAGTGACTCTGTACAGTTACAAAGTGAGTGACCCTTATCCTGCCTAAACAGTGACTCCGTACAGTTACACTTTTAGTGACCCTTATCCTGAATAAACAATGACTCTGTACAGTTACGCAGTGATTGATCCTTACCCTGAATAAACAGTGATTCTGTACAGTTACACAGTGAGTACCCTTACCCTGCTGAATAACCTTTGACTCTGTATAGTTACACAGTGAGTGATCCTTACCCTGCTGAATAAACAGTGTCTCTGTACAATTACACAGTGAGTGATCCTTACCCTGAATAAACAGTGACTCTGTACAGTTACACAGTGAATTTGTACAGTTACACAGTGAGTGATCCTTACCCTGAATAAACAGTGAATCTGTACAGTTACATAGTGAGTGCTCTTTACCTTGAATAAAAAGTGATTCTGTACAGTTACACAGTAAGTGATCCTTACCTTGAATAAACAGTGATTCTGTACAGTTACACAGTGAGTGATCCTTACCTTGAATAAACAGTGACTCTCTACACTTACACAGTGAGTGATCCTTACCCTGCTGAATAAACAGTGTCTCTGTACAGTTACACAGTGAGTGCCCCTTACCCTGAATAAAGAGTGACTCTCTACAGTTACACAGTGAGTGATTCTTACCCTGAATAAACAGTGACGCTGTACAGTTACACAGTGATTTATCCTGACCCTGAATAAACAGTGACTCTCTGCTCTTACACATTGAGTGACCCTTAACCTGCTGAATGAACAGTGATTCTGTACAGTTACACAGTGAGTGATCCTTACCCTGAATAAACAGTGACTCTGTTCAGTTACATAGTGAGTGCTCTTTACCTGCTGAATAAACAGTGACTCTGTACAGTTACACAGTGAGTGATCCTTACCCTGCTGATTAAAGCGTGAATTTGTACAGTTACACAGTGAGTGAATCTTACCCTGAATAATCAGTGACTCTGAACAGTTCCACAGTGAGCGATCCTTACCCTGAATAATCAGTGACTCTGTACAGTTACACAGTGAGTGATCCTTACCCTGCTGAATACACAGTGACTCTGTACAGTTACACAGTGAGTGACCCTTATCCTGCATAAACAGTTACTCTGTACAGTTACACTTTTAGTGACCCTTATCCTGAATAAACAATGACCCTGTACAGTTACGCAGTGAGTGATCCTTACCCTGAATAAACAGTGATTCTGTACTGTTACACAGTGAGTGATCCTTACCCTGAATAAACAATGACTCTGTACAGTTACACAGTGACTGATCCTTACCCTGAATAAACAGTGATTCTGTACAGTTACACAGTGAATGATCCTTACTCTGAATAAACAGTGACTCTGTACAGTTACACAGTGACTGATCTTTACCCTGAATAAACAGTGACTCTGTACAGTTACGAAGTGAGTGATCATTAACCCTGATAATAAACATTGACTCTGCACAGTTACGACAGTGAGTGATCCTTACCTCTGAATAAACAGTGACTCTGTACAGTTACACAGTGAGTGATTCCTTACCCCTGAATAAACAGTTGACTCTGTACAGTTACACAGTGAGTGATTCCTTACCCTGAATAAACAGTGACTCTGTACAATACACAGTGAGTTAACCTTACCCTGAATAAACAGTGACTCTGTACAATTACACAGTGAGTGATCCTTACCCTGAATAAACAGTGACTCTGTACAGTTTCACAGTGAGTGATCCTTACCATGAATAAACAGTGAATCTGTACAGTAACACAGTGAGTGATCTTACCTTGAATAAACAGATGACTCTGCTACAGTTACACAGTGAGTGATCCTTACACTGAATGAACAGGGACTCTGTACAGTTACACAGTGAGTGATCCTTACACTGAATAAACAGTGACTCTGCACAGTTACACATTGAGTGATCCTTACCCTGCCTAAACAGTGACTCCGTACAGTTACACTTTTAGTGACCCTTATCCTGAATAAACAATGACTCTGTACAGTTACGCAGTGATTGATCCTTACCCTGAATAAACAGTGATTCTGTACAGTTACACAGTGAGTACCCTTACCCTGCTGAATAACCTTTGACTCTGTATAGTTACACAGTGAGTGATCCTTACCCTGCTGAATAAACAGTGTCTCTGTACAATTACACAGTGAGTGATCCTTACCCTGAATAAACAGTGACTCTGTACAGTTACACAGTGAATTTGTACAGTTACACAGTGAGTGATCCTTACCCTGAATAATCAGTGACTCTGAACAGTTGCACAGTGAGTGATCCTTACCTTGAATAAACAGTGATTCTGTACAGTTACACAGTGAGTGATCCTTACCCTGCTGAATAACCAGTGACTCTGTATAGTTACACAGTGAGTGATCCTTACCCTGAATAAACAGTGACTCTGTACAGTTACACAGTGAGTGATCCTTACCTTGAATAAACAGTGATTCTGTACAGTTACACAGTGAGTGATCCTTACCCTGAATAAACAATGACTCAGTACAGTTACACAGTGACTGATCCTTACCCTGAATAAACAGTGATTCTGTACAGTTACACAGTGAATGATCCTTACCCTGAATAAACAGTGACTCTGTACAGTTACACAGTGACTGATCTTTACCCTGAATAAACAGTGACTCTGTACAGTTACATCGTGAGTGATCCTTACCTAGGTGAATAAACAGTGACTCTGTACAGTTACACAATGATTGATCCTTACTCTGCATAAACAGTGACTCTGTACAGTTACACAATGAGTGATCCTTACCCTGAATAAACAGTGACTCTGTACAGTTACACAGTGATTTATCCTGACCCTGAATAAACAGTGACTCTCTACACTTACACCTTGAGTGACCCTTACTCTGGTGAATAAACATTGATTCTGTACAGTTACACAGTGAGTGATCCTTACCCTGAATAAACAGTGACTCTTTACAGTTACATATTGACTGCTCTTTACCCTGCTGTATAAGCAGTGACCCTGTACAGTTACACAGTGAGAGATCCTTACCCTGAATAAACAGTGACTCTGTGCATTTAAATAGTGAGTGATCCTTACCTTGAATAAACAGTGATTCTGTACTGTTACACAGTGAATGATCCTTACCCTGAATAAACAGTGACTCTGTACAGTTACTCAGTGACTGATCTTTACCCTGAATAAACAGTGACTCTGTACAGTTACACAGTGACTGATCTTTACCCTGAATAAACAGTGACTCTGTACAGTTACACAGTGACTGATCTTTACCCTGAATAAACAGTGACTCTGTACAGTTACATCGTGAGTGATCCTTACCTCGCTGAATAAACAGTGACTCTTTACAGTTACACAATGATTGATCCTTACCCTGAATAAACAGTGACTCTGTACAGTTACACAATGAGTGATCCTTACCCTGAATAAACAGTGACTCTGTACAGTTACACAGTGATTTATCCTGACCCTGAATAAACAGTGACTCTCTACACTTACACCTTGAGTGACCCTTACTCTGGTGAATAAACAGTGATGCTGTACAGTTACACAGTGAGTGATCCTTACCCTGAATAAACAGTGACTCTGTACAGTTACATATTGACTGCTCTTTACCCTGCGGTATAAGCAGTGACCCTGTACAGTTACACAGTGAGTGATCCTTGCCCTGAATAAACAGTGACTCTGTACAGTTAAACAGTGAGTGATCCTTACCTTGAATAAACAGTGATTCTGTACAGTTACACAGTGAGAGATCCTTACCCTGAATAAACAGTGACTCTCTACAGTTACACAGTCAGTGATCCTTACCCTGCTGAATAAACAGTGACTCTGTGCAGTTACTCAGTGAGTGATCCTTACCCTGCTGAATAGCAGTGACTCTGTACAGTTACACAGTGAGTGATCCTTACCCTGAATAAACAGTGACTCTGTACATTTACACAGTGAGTGAAACTTACCTTGAATAAACAGTGACTCTGTACAGTTACCCAGTGTGTGATCCTCATCCTGAATAAACAGTGACTCTGTACACTTACACTTTTAGTGACCCTTACCCTGAATAAACAGTGACTCTGTTCTGTTACACAGTGAGTGATCCTTACCTTGAATAAACAATGATTCTGTACAGTTACTCAGTGAGTGATCCTTACCTTGAATAAAAAATGATTCTGTACAGTTACACAGTGAGTGATCCTTACCTTGAATAAACAATGATTCTGTACAGTTACACAGTGAGTGATCCTTACCTTGAATAAACAATGATTCTGTACAGTTACACAGTGAGTGATCCTTTCCCTGCTGAATAAACAGTGATTCTGTACAGTTACACAGTGAGTGATCCTTACCCTGAATAAACAGTGACTCTGTACAGTTACACAGTGAGTGACCCTTACCCTGCTGAATAACCTTTGAGTCTGTATAGTTACACAGTGAGTGATCCTTACCCTGCTGAATAAACAGTGTCTCTGTACAATTACACAGTGAGTGATCCTTACCCTGAATAAACAGTGACTCTGTACAGTTACACAGTGAATTTGTACAGTTACACAGTGAGTGATCCTTACCCTGAATAATCAGTGACTCTGAATAGTTGCACAGTGAGTGATCCTTACCCTGAATATTCAGTGACTCTGTACAGTTACACATTGAGTGATCCTTACCCTGCTGAATACACAGTGACTCTGTACAGTTACTCAGTGAGTGACCCTCATCCTGAATAAACAGTGACTCTGTACAGTTACAAAGTGAGTGACCCTTATCCTGCCTAAACAGTGACTCCGTACAGTTACACTTTTAGTGACCCTTATCCTGAATAAACAATGACTCTGTACAGTTACGCAGTGATTGATCCTTACCCTGAATAAACAGTGATTCTGTACAGTTACACAGTGAGCACCCTTACCCTGCTGAATAACCTTTGACTCTGTATAGTTACACAGTGAGTGATCCTTACCCTGCTGAATAAACAGTGTCTCTGTACAATTACACAGTGAGTGATCCTTACCCTGAATAAACAGTGACTCTGTACAGTTACACAGTGATTGACCCTTATCCTGCAGTATAAACAGTGACTCTGTACCGTTACACAGTGAGTGACCCTTACCCTGGTGAAGAAACAGTGAGTCTGTACAGTTACACAGTGAGTGATCCTTACCCTGAATAAACATTGACTCTGTACAGTTACGCAGTGAATGATCCTTACTCTGAATAAACAGTGACTCTGTACAGTTACACAGTGAGTGATCCTTACCCTGCTGAATAAACAGAGTCTCCGTACAGTTTCACAGTGAGTGATCCTTACCCTGAATAAACAGTGACTCTGTACAGTTACACAGTGAGTGATCCTTACCCTGAATAAACATTGACCCTGTACAGTTACACAGTGAGTGATCCTTACCCTGAATAAACAGTGACTCTGTACAGTTACATGGTGATTTATCCTGACCCTGAATAAACAGTGACTCTCTACAATTACACGTTGAGTGACCCTTACCCTGCTGAATAAACAGTGACTCTGTACAGTTACACAGTGACTGATCTTTACCCTGAATAAACAGTGACTCTGTACAGTTACACAGTGAATGATCTTTACCCTGAATAAACAGTGACTCTGTACAGTTACATCGTGAGTGATCCTTACCTCGCTGAATAAACAGTGACTCTTTACAGTTACACAATGATTGATCCTTACCCTGAATAAACAGTGACTCTGTACAGTTACACAATGAGTGATCCTTACCCTGAATAAACAGTGACTCTGTACAGTTACACAGTGATTTATCCTGACCCTGAATAAACAGTGACTCTCTACACTTACACCTTGAGTGACCCTTACTCTGGTGAATAAACAGTGATGCTGTACAGTTACACAGTGAGTGATCCTTACCCTGAATAAACAGTGACTCTGTACAGTTACATATTGACTGCTCTTTACCCTGCGGTATAAGCAGTGACCCTGTACAGTTACACAGTGAGTGATCCTTGCCCTGAATAAACAGTGACTCTGTACAGTTAAACAGTGAGTGATCCTTACCTTGAATAAACAGTGATTCTGTACAGTTACACAGTGAGAGATCCTTACCCTGAATAAACAGTGACTCTCTAAAGTTACACAGTCAGTGATCCTTACCCTGCTGAATGAACAGTGACTCTGTACAGTTACACAGTGAGTGATCCTTACCCTGCTGAATAGCAGTGACTCTGTACAGTTACACAGTGAGTGATCCTTACCCTGAATAAACAGTGATTCTGTACAGTTACACAGTGAGTACCCTTACCCTGCTGAATAACCAGTGACTCTGTATAGTTACACAGTGAGTGATCCTTACCCTGAATAAACAGTGACTCTGTACATTTACACAGTGAGTGATCCTTACCTTGAATAAACAGTGACTCTGTACACTTACCCAGTGTGTGATCCTCATCCTGAATAAACAGTGACTCTGTACACTTACACTTTTAGTGACCCTTACCCTGAATAAACAGTGACTCTGTTCTGTTACACAGTGAGTGATCCTTACCTTGAATAAACAATGATTCCGTACAGTTACTCAGTGAGTGATCCTTACCTTGAATAAAAAATGATTCTGTACAGTTACACAGTGAGTGATCCTTACCTTGAATAAACAATGATTCTGTACAGTTACACAGTGAGTGATCCTTACCTTGAATAAACAATGATTCTGTACAGTTACACCGTGAGTGATCCTTTCCCTGCTGAATAAACAGTGATTCTGTACAGTTACACAGTGAGTGATCCTTACCCTGAATAAACAGTGACTCTGTACAGTTACACAGTGAGTGACCCTTACCCTGCTGAATAACCTTTGACTCTGTATAGTTACACAGTGAGTGATCTTTACCCTGAATAAACAGTGACTCTGTACAGTTACACAGTGACTGATCTTTACCCTGAATAAACAGTGACTCTGTACAGTTACATCGTGAGTGATCCTTACCTCGCTGAATAAACAGTGACTCTTTACAGTTACACAATGATTGATCCTTACCCTGAATAAACAGTGACTCTGTACAGTTACATAGTGAGTGCTCTTTACCTTGAATAAAAAGTGATTCTGTACAGTTACACAGTAAGTGATCCTTACCTTGAATAAACAGTGACTCTGTACAGTTACACAGTGAGTGATCCTTACCCTGAATAAACAGTGACTCTGTACAGTTACACAGTGATTTATCCTGACCCTGAATAAACAGTGACTCTCTTTACTTAAACCTTGAGTGACCCTTACTCTGGTGAAACAACAGTGATTCTGTACAGTTACACAGTGAGTGCTCTTTACCCTGTTGTAGAAGCAGTGACTCTCTACAGTTACACAGTGAGTGATCCTTACCCTGAATAAAGAGTGACTCTGTACAGTTACAACGTGAGTGATCCATACCCTGAATAAACAGTGACTCTGTACAGTTGCACAGTTAGTGATCCATACCCTGAATAAACAGTGACTCTGTACAGTTAAACAGTGAGTGATCCTTACCTTGAATAAACAGTGATTCTGTACAGTTACACAGTGAGAGATCCTTACCCTGAATAAACAGTGACTCTCTAAAGTTACACAGTCAGTGATCCTTACCCTGCTGAATAAACAGTGACTCTGTACAGTTACACAGTGAGTGATCCTTACCCTGCTGAATAGCAGTGACTCTGTACAGTTACACAGTGAGTGATCCTTACCCTGAATAAACAGTGATTCTGTACAGTTACACAGTGAGTACCCTTACCCTGCTGAATAACCAGTGACTCTGTATAGTTACACAGTGAGTGATCCTTACCCTGAATAAACAGTGACTCTGTACATTTACACAGTGAGTGATCCTTACCTTGAATAAACAGTGACTCTGTACACTTACCCAGTGTGTGATCCTCATCCTGAATAAACAGTGACTCTGTACACTTACACTTTTAGTGACCCTCACCCTGAATAAACAGTGACTCTGTTCTGTTACACAGTGAGTGATCCTTACCTTGAATAAACAATGATTCTGTACAGTTACTCAGTGAGTGATCCTTACCTTGAATAAAAAATGATTCTGTACAGTTACACAGTGAGTGATCCTTACCTTGAATAAACAATGATTCTGTACAGTTACACAGTGAGTGATCCTTACCTTGAATAAACAATGATTCTGTACAGTTACACCGTGAGTGATCCTTTCCCTGCTGAATAAACAGTGATTCTGTACAGTTACACAGTGAGTGATCCTTACCCTGAATAAACAGTGACTCTGTACAGTTACACAGTGAGTGATCCTTACCCTGAATAAACAGTGACTCTGTACAGTTACACAGTGAATTTGTACAGTTACACAGTGAGTGATCCTTACCCTGAATAATCAGTGACTCTGTACAGTTGCACAGTGAGTGATCCTTACCTTGAATAAACAGTGATTCTGTACAGTTACACAGTGAGTGATCCTTACCCTGCTGAATAACCAGTGACTCTGTACAGTTACACAGTGAGTGATCCTTACCCTGAATAAACAGTGACTCTCTACAGTTACAGAGTGAGTGATCCTTACCCTGAATAAAGAATGACTCTGTACAGTTACAACGTGAGTGATCCATACCCTGAAGAAACAGTGACTCTGTACAGTTACACAGTTAGTGATCCTTACCCTGAATAAAGAGAGACTCTGTACAGTTACAATGTGAGTGATCCATACCCTGAATAAACAGTGACTCTGTACAGTTACACAGTGAGTGACCCTTACCCTGCTGAAGAAACAGTGAGTCTGTACAGTTACACAGTGAGTGATCCTTACCCTGAATAAACATTGACTCTGTACAGTTATGCAGTGAATGATCCTTACTCTGAATAAACAGTGACTCTGTACAGTTACACAGTGAGTGATCCTTACCCTGCTGAATAAACAGAGTCTCTGTACAGTTTCACAGTGAGTGATCCTTACCCTGAATAAACAGTGACTCTGTACAGTTACACAGTGAGTGATCCTTACCCTGAATAAACATTGACCCTGTACAGTTACACAGTGAGTGATCCTTACCCTGAATAAACAGTGACTCTGTACAGTTACATAGTGATTTATCCTGACCCTGAATAAACAGTGACTCTCTACAATTACACGTTGAGTGACCCTTACCTGCTGAATAAACAGTGACTCTGTACAGTTACACAGTGAGTGATCCTTACCCTGAATAAACAGTGAATCTGTACAGTTACATAGTGAGTGCTCTTTACCTTGAATAAAAAGTGATTCTGTACAGTTACACAGTAAGTGATCCTTACCTTGAATAAACAGTGATTCTGTACAGTTACACAGTGAGTGATCCTTACCTTGAATAAACAGTGACTCTCTACACTTACACAGTGAGTGATCCTTACCCTGCTGAATAAACAGTGTCTCTGTTCAGTTACACAGTGAGTGCCCCTTACCCTGAATAAAGAGTGACTCTCTACAGTTACACAGTGAGTGATTCTTACCCTGAATAAACAGTGACGCTGTACAGTTACACAGTGATTATCCTGACCCTGAATAAACAGTGACTCTCTGCTCTTACACATTGAGTGACCTTAACCTGCTGAATAAAC
This sequence comes from Carcharodon carcharias, assembly GCF_017639515.1. Lineage (NCBI taxonomy): Eukaryota > Metazoa > Chordata > Chondrichthyes > Lamniformes > Lamnidae > Carcharodon > Carcharodon carcharias. The sequence continues at coordinate 157,320 of NW_024470768.1, forward strand.
AGTGATTCTGTACAGTTACACAGTGAGTGATCCTTACCCTGAATAAACAGTGACTCTGTACAGTTACACAGTGAGTGATCCTTACCCTGAATAAACAGTGACTCTGTATAGTAACACAGTGAGTGATCCTTACCCTGAATAAACAGTGACTGTGTACAGTTACACAGTGAGTGATCCTTACTCGCAATAACAGTGACTCTGTACAGTTACACAGTGAGTGATCCTTACCCTGAATAAACAGTGACTCTGTACAGTTACACAGTGAGTGATCCTTACCCTGCTGAATAAACAGTGACTCTGTACAGTTACACAGTGAGTGATCCTTACCCTGAATAAACAGTGACTCTGTACAGTTACACAGTGAGTGATCCTTACCCTGAATAAACAGTGACTCTGTACAGTTACACAGTGAGTGATCCTTACCCTGAATAAACAGTGACTCTGTACAGTTACACAGTGAGTGATCCTTACCCTGAATAAACAGTGACTCTGTACAGTTACACAGTGAGTGATCCTTACCCTGTTGAATAAACAGTGACTCTGTACAGTTACACAGTGAGTGATCCTTACCCTGAATAAACAGTGACTCTGTACAGTTACACAGTGAGTGATCCTTACCCTGAATAAACAGTGACTCTGTACAGTTACACAGTGAGTGATCCTTACCCTGCTGAATAAACAGTGACTCTGTACAGTTACACAGTGAGTGATCCTTACCCTGAATAAACAGTGACTCTGTACAGATACACAGTGAGTGATCCTTACACTGAATAAACATTGAATCTGTACAGTTACACAGTTAGTGATCCTTACCCTGTTGAATAAACAGTGACTCTGTACAGTTACACAGTGAGTGATCCTTACCTGAATAAAACAGTGACTCTGTACAGTTACACAGTGAGTGATCCTTACCTGAATAAACAGTGACTCTGTACAGTTACACAGTGAGTGATCCTTACCTCTGAATAAACAGTGACTCTGTACAGTTACACAGTGAGTGATCCTTACCTGAATAAACAGTGACTCTGTACAGTTACAGAGTGAGTGAACCTTACCCTGAAAAAACAGTGATTCTCTATAGTTACACAGTGATTGATCCTACCTGAATAAACAGTGACTCTGTACAGTTACACAGTGAGTGATCCTTACCCTGAATAAACAGTGACTCTGTACAGTTACACAGTGAGTGATCCTTACCCGGCTGAATAAACAGTGACTCTGTACAGTTACACAGTGAGTGATCCTTACCCTGAATAAACAGTGACTCGGTACAGTTTACACAGTGAGTGATCCTTACCCTGGAATAACAGTTACTCTGTGCAGTTACACACTGAGTGATGCTTAGCCTGAATAAACAGTGACTTTGCACAGTTACACAGTGATGATCCTTACACTGAAACAACAGTGAATCTGTACCGTTACACAGTGAGTGATCCTTACCTGCTGAATAAACAGTGACTCTGTACAGTTACACATGATTGATCCTTACCCTGAATAAACAGTGACGCTGTACATTTACACAGTGAGTGATCCTTACCCTGAATAAACAGTGACTCTGTACAGTTACACAGTGAGTGATCCTTACCCTGAATAAACAGTGACTCTGTACAGTTACACAGTGAGTGATCCTTAACCTGCTGAATAAACAGTGACTCTGTACAGTTACACAGTGAGTGATCCTTACCCTGAATAAACAGTGACTCTGTACAGTTACACAGTGAGTGATCCTTACCCTGAATAAACAGTGACTCTGTACAGTTACACAGTGAGTGATCCTTACCCTGAATAAACAGTGACTCTGTACAGTTACACAGTGAGTGATCCTTACCTGAATACACAGTGACTCTGTACAGTTACACAGTGAGTGATCCTTACCTTGAATAAACAGTGACTCTGTACAGTTACACAGTGAGTGATCCTTACCCTGAATAAACAGTGACTCTGTACAGTTACACAGTGAGTGATCCTTACCCTGAATAAACAGTGACTCTGTACAGTTACACAGTGAGTGATCCTTACCTTGAATAAACAGTGACTCTGTACAGTTACACAGTGAGTGATCCTTACCCTGAATAAACAGTGACTCTGTACAGTTACATAGTGAGTGCTCCTTACCCTGCTGAATAAACAGAAACTCTGTACAGTTACACAGTGAGTGATCCTTACCCTGAATAAACAGTGACTCTGTACATTACACTAGTGAGTGATCCTTACCTGAATAAACAGTGACTCTGTACTGTTACACAGTGAATGATCCTTACCTGAATAAACAGTGACTCTGTACAGTTACTCAGTGACTGATCTTACCCTGAATAAACAGTGACTCTGTACAGTTACACAGTGACTGATCTTTACCCTGAATAAACAGTGACTCTGTACAGTTACACAGTGACTGATCTTACCTGAATAAACAGTGACTCTGTACTGTTACAAAGTGAGTGATCCTTACCCCACTGAATAAACAGTGACTCTGTACAGTTACACAGTGATTGATCCTTACCCTGAATAAACAGTGACTCTGTACAGTTACACAATGAGTGATCCTAACCCTGAATAAACATTGACTCTGTACAGTTACACAGTGATTTATCCTGACCCTGAATAAACAGTGACTCTCTACACTTACACCTTGAGTGACCCTTACTCTGGTGAATAAACAGTGATGCTGTACAGTTACACAGTGAGTGATCCTTACCCTGAATAAACAGTGACTCTGTACAGTTACATATTGACTGCTCTTTACCCTGCGGTATAAGCAGTGACCCTGTACAGTTACACAGTGAGTGATCCTTGCCCTGAATAAACAGTGACTCTGTACAGTTAAACAGTGAGTGATCCTTACCTTGAATAAACAGTGATTCTGTACAGTTACACAGTGAGAGATCCTTACCCTGAATAAACAGTGACTCTCTACAGTTACACAGTCAGTGATCCTTACCCTGCTGAATAAACAGTGACTCTGTGCAGTTACTCAGTGAGTGATCCTTACCCTGCTGAATAGCAGTGACTCTGTACAGTTACACAGTGAGTGATCCTTACCCTGAATAAACAGTGACTCTGTACATTTACACAGTGAGTGAAACTTACCTTGAATAAACAGTGACTCTGTACAGTTACCCAGTGTGTGATCCTCATCCTGAATAAACAGTGACTCTGTACACTTACACTTTTAGTGACCCTTACCCTGAATAAACAGTGACTCTGTTCTGTTACACAGTGAGTGATCCTTACCTTGAATAAACAATGATTCTGTACAGTTACTCAGTGAGTGATCCTTACCTTGAATAAAAAATGATTCTGTACAGTTACACAGTGAGTGATCCTTACCTTGAATAAACAATGATTCTGTACAGTTACACAGTGAGTGATCCTTACCTTGAATAAACAATGATTCTGTACAGTTACACCGTGAGTGATCCTTTCCCTGCTGAATAAACAGTGATTCTGTACAGTTACACAGTGAGTGATCCTTACCCTGAATAAACAGTGACTCTGTACAGTTACACAGTGAGTGACCCTTACCCTGCTGAATAACCTTTGACTCTGTATAGTTACACAGTGAGTGATCCTTACCCTGCTGAATAAACAGTGTCTCTGTACAATTACACAGTGAGTGATCCTTACCCTGAATAAACAGTGACTCTGTACAGTTACACAGTGAATTTGTACAGTTACACAGTGAGTGATCCTTACCCTGAATAATCAGTGACTCTGAATAGTTGCACAGTGAGTGATCCTTACCCTGAATATTCAGTGACTCTGTACAGTTACACATTGAGTGATCCTTACCCTGCTGAATACACAGTGACTCTGTACAGTTACTCAGTGAGTGACCCTCATCCTGAATAAACAGTGACTCTGTACAGTTACAAAGTGAGTGACCCTTATCCTGCCTAAACAGTGACTCCGTACAGTTACACTTTTAGTGACCCTTATCCTGAATAAACAATGACTCTGTACAGTTACGCAGTGATTGATCCTTACCCTGAATAAACAGTGATTCTGTACAGTTACACAGTGAGCACCCTTATCCTGCTGAATAACCTTTGACTCTGTATAGTTACACAGTGAGTACCCTTACCCTGCTGAATAACCAGTGACTCTGTATAGTTACACAGTGAGTGATCCTTACCCTGAATAAACAGTGACTCTGTACATTTACACAGTGAGTGATCCTTACCTTGAATAAACAGTGACTCTGTACACTTACCCAGTGTGTGATCCTCATCCTGAATAAACAGTGACTCTGTACACTTACACTTTTAGTGACCCTTACCCTGAATAAACAGTGACTCTGTTTCTGTTACACAGTGAGTGATCCTTACCTTGAATAAACAATGATTCCGTACAGTTACTCAGTGAGTGATCCTTACCTTGAATAAAAAATGATTCTGTACAGTTACACAGTGAGTGATCCTTACCTTGAATAAACAATGATTCTGTACAGTTACACAGTGAGTGATCCTTACCTTGAATAAACAATGATTCTGTACAGTTACACCGTGAGTGATCCTTTCCCTGCTGAATAAACAGTGATTCTGTACAGTTACACAGTGAGTGATCCTTACCCTGAATAAACAGTGACTCTGTACAGTTACACAGTGAGTGACCCTTACCCTGCTGAATAACCTTTGAATCTGTATAGTTACACAGTGAGTGATCTTTACCCTGAATAAACAGTGACTCTGTACAGTTACACAGTGACTGATCTTTACCCTGAATAAACAGTGACTCTGTACAGTTACATCGTGAGTGATCCTTACCTCGCTGAATAAACAGTGACTCTTTACAGTTACACAATGAGTGATCCTTACCCTGAATAAACAGTGACTCTGTACATTTACACAATGAGTGATCCTTACCCTGAATAAACAGTGACTCTGTACAGTTACACAGTGATTTATCCTGACCCTGAATAAACAGTGACTCTCTACACTTACACCTTGAGTGACCCTTACTCTGGTGAATAAACAGTGATGCTGTACAGTTACACAGTGAGTGATCCTTACCCTGAATAAACAGTGACTCTGTACAGTTACATATTGACTGCTCTTTACCCTGCTGTATAAGCAGTGACCCTGTACAGTTACACAGTGAGTGATCCTTGCCCTGAATAAACAGTGACTCTGTACAGTTAAACAGTGAGTGATCCTTACCTTGAATAAACAGTGATTCTGTACAGTTACACAGTGAGAGATCCTTACCCTGAATAAACAGTGACTCTCTAAAGTTACACAGTCAGTGATCCTTACCCTGCTGAATAAACAGTGACTCTGTACAGTTACACAGTGAGTGATCCTTACCCTGCTGAATAGCAGTGACTCTGTACAGTTACACAGTGAGTGATCCTTACCCTGAATAAACAGTGACTCTGTACATTTACACAGTGAGTGATCCTTACCTTGAATAAACAGTGACTCTGTACACTTACCCAGTGTGTGATCCTCATCCTGAATAAACAGTGACTCTGTACACTTACACTTTTAGTGACCCTTACCCTGAATAAACAGTGACTCTGTTCTGTTACACAGTGAGTGATCCTTACCTTGAATAAAAAATGATTCTGTACAGTTACACAGTGAGTGATCCTTACCTTGAATAAACAATGATTCTGTACAGTTACACAGTGAGTGATCCTTACCTTGAATAAACAATGATTCTGTACAGTTACACCGTGAGTGATCCTTTCCCTGCTGAATAAACAGTGATTCTGTACAGTTACACAGTGAGTGATCCTTACCCTGAATAAACAGTGATTCTGTACAGTTACACAGTGAGCACCCTTACCCTGCTGAATAACCTTTGACTCTGTATAGTTACACAGTGAGTGATCCTTACCCTGCTGAATAAACAGTGTCTCTGTACAATTACACAGTGAGTGATCCTTACCCTGAATAAACAGTGACTCTGTACAGTTACACAATGACTCTGTACAGTTACACAGTGAGTGATCCTTACCTTGAATAAACAGTGATTCTGTACAGTTATACAGTGAGCGATCCATACCCTGAATAAACAATGACTCAGTACAGTTACACAGTGACTGATCCTTACCCTGAATAAACAGTGATTCTGTACAGTTACACAGTGAATGATCCTTACCCTGAATAAACAGTGACTCGGTACAGTTACACAGTGACTGATCTTTACCCTGAATAAACAGTGACTCTGTACAGTTACATCATGAGTGATCCTTACCTAGCTGAACAAACAGTGACTCTGTACAGTTACACAATGATTGATCCTTACCCTGAATAAACAGTGACTCTGTACAGTTACACAATGAGTGATCCTTACCCTGAATAAACAGTGACTCTGTACAGTTACACAGTGATTTATCCTGACCCTGAATAAACAGTGACTCTCTACACTTACACCTTGAGTGACCCTTACTCTGGTGAATAAACATTGATTCTGTACAGTTACACAGTGAGTGATCCTTACACTGAATAAACAGTGACTCTTTACAGTTACATATTGACTGCTCTTTATCCTGCTGTATAAGCAGTGACCCTGTACAGTTACACAGTGAGAGATCCTTACCCTGAATAAACAGTGACTCTGTGCATTTAAATAGTGAGTGATCCTTACCTTGAATAAACAGTGATTCTGTACTGTTACACAGTGAGTGATCCTTACCATGAATAAACAATGATTCTTTACAGTTACACAGTGACTGATCCTTACCCTGAATAAACAGTGATTCTGTACAGTTACACAGTGAATGATCCTTACCCTGAATAAACAGTGACTCTGTACAGTTACTCAGTGACTGATCTTTACCCTGAATAAACAGTGACTCTGTACAGTTACACAGTGACTGATCTTTACCCTGAATAAACAGTGACTCTGTACAGTTACACAGTGACTGATCTTTACCCTGAATAAACAGTGACTCTGTACAGTTACACAATGATTGATCCTTACCCTGAATAAACAGTGACTCTGAACAGTTGCACAGTGAGTGATCCTTACCCTGAATATTCAGTGACTCTGTACAGTTACACATTGAGTGATCCTTACCCTGCTGAATACACAGTGACTCTGTACAGTTACTCAGTGAGTGACCCTCATCCTGAATAAACAGTGACTCTGTACAGTTACAAAGTGAGTGACCCTTATCCTGCCTAAACAGTGACTCCGTACAGTTACACTTTTAGTGACCCTTATCCTGAATAAACAATGACTCTGTACAGTTACGCAGTGATTGATCCTTACCCTGAATAAACAGTGATTCTGTACAGTTACACAGTGAGTACCCTTACCCTGCTGAATAACCTTTGACTCTGTATAGTTACACAGTGAGTGATCCTTACCCTGCTGAATAAACAGTGTCTCTGTACAATTACACAGTGAGTGATCCTTACCCTGAATAAACAGTGACTCTGTACAGTTACACAGTGAATTTGTACAGTTACACAGTGAGTGATCCTTACCCTGAATAATCAGTGACTCTGAACAGTTGCACAGTGAGTGATCCTTACCTTGAATAAACAGTGATTCTGTACAGTTACACAGTGAGTGATCCTTACCCTGCTGAATAACCAGTGACTCTGTATAGTTACACAGTGAGTGATCCTTACCCTGAATAAACAGTGACTCTGTACAGTTACACAGTGAGTGATCCTTACCTTGAATAAACAGTGATTCTGTACAGTTACACAGTGAGTGATCCTTACCCTGAATAAACAATGACTCAGTACAGTTACACAGTGACTGATCCTTACCCTGAATAAACAGTGATTCTGTACAGTTACACAGTGAATGATCCTTACCCTGAATAAACAGTGACTCTGTACAGTTACACAGTGACTGATCTTTACCCTGAATAAACAGTGACTCTGTACAGTTACATCGTGAGTGATCCTTACCTAGCTGAATAAACAGTGACTCTGTACAGTTACACAATGATTGATCCTTACTCTGAATAAACAGTGACTCTGTACAGTTACACAATGAGTGATCCTTACCCTGAATAAATAGTGACTCTGTACAGTTACACAGTGATTTATCCTGACCCTGAATAAACAGTGACTCTCTACACTTACACCTTGAGTGACCCTTACTCTGGTGAATAGACATTGATTCTGTACAGTTACACAGTGAGTGATCCTTACCCTGAATAAACAGTGACTCTGTACAGTTACATATTGACTGCTCTTTACCCTGCTGTATAAGCAGTGACCCTGTACAGTTACACAGTGAGAGATCCTTACCCTGAATAAACAGTGACTCTGTGCATTTAAATAGTGAGTGATCCTTACCTTGAATAAACAGTGATTCTGTAGTGTTACACAGTGAGTGATCCTTACCCTGAATAAACAGTGATTCTGTACAGTTGCACAGTGAATGATCCTTACCCTGAATAAACAGTGACTCTGTACAGTTACTCAGTGACTGATCTTTACCCTGAATAAACAGTGACTCTGTACAGTTACACAGTGACTGATCTTTACCCTGAATAAACAGTGACTCTGTACAGTTACACAGTGACTGATCTTTACCCTGAATAAACAGTGACTCTGTACAGTTACATCGTGAGTGATCCTTACCTCGCTGAATAAACAGTGACTCTTTACAGTTACACAATGATTGATCCTTACCCTGAATAAACAGTGACTCTGTACAGTTACACAATGAGTGATCCTTACCCTGAATAAACAGTGACTCTGTACAGTTACACAGTGATTTATCCTGACCCTGAATAAACAGTGACTCTCTACACTTACACCTTGAGTGACCCTTACTCTGGTGAATAAACAGTGATGCTGTACAGTTACACAGTGAGTGATCCTTACCCTGAATAAACAGTGACTCTGTACAGTTACATATTGACTGCTCTTTACCCTGCGGTATAAGCAGTGACCCTGTACAGTTACACAGTGAGTGATCCTTGCCCTGAATAAACAGTGACTCTGTACAGTTACACAGTGAATTTGTACAGTTACACAGTGAGTGATCCTTACCCTGAATAATCAGTGACTCTGAACAGTTGCACAGTGAGTGATCCTTACCCTGAATATTCAGTGACTCTGTACAGTTACACATTGAGTGATCCTTACCCTGCTGAATACACAGTGACTCTTTACAGTTACATATTGACTGCTCTTTACCCTGCTGTATAGCAGTGACCCTGTACAGTTACACAGTGAGAGATCCTTACCCTGAATAAAAACAGTGACTCTGTGCATTTAAATAGTGAGTGATCCTTACCTTGAATAAACAGTGATTCTGTACTGTTACACAGTGAATGATCCTTACCCTGAATAAACAGTGACTCTGTACAGTTACTCATGGACTGATCTTTACCCTGAATAAACAGTGACTCTGTACAGTTACACAGTGACTGATACTTACCATGAATAAACAGTGACCCTGTACACTTAGACAATGACTGATCCTTACCCTGAATAAACAGTGACTCTGTACAGTTAACATCGTGAGTGATCCTTACCTCGCTGAATAAACAGTGACTCTTTACAGTTACACAATGATTGATCCTTACCCTGAATAACAGTGACTCTGTACAGTTACACTGTGAGTGATCCTTACTCGCAATAAACAGTGACTCTGTACAGTTACACAGGAGGTGATCCTTACCCTGAATAAACAGTGACTCTGTACAGTTACACAGTGAGTGATCCTTACCATGAATAAACAGTGATTCTGTACAGTTACACAGTGAGTGATCCTTACCCTGAATAAACAGTGACTCAGTTCAGTTACACAGTGACTGATCCTTACCCTGAATAAACAGTGATTCTGTACAGTTACACAGTGAATAATCCTCACCCTGAATAAACAGTGACTCTGTACAGTTACACAGTGACTGATCTTTACCCTGAATAAACAGTGACTCTGTACAGTTACATCGTGAGTGATCCTTACCTAGCTGAATAAACAGTGACTCTGTACAGTTACACAATGATTGATCCTTACTCTGAATAAACAGTGACTCTGTACAGTTACACAATGAGTGATCCTTACCCTGAATAAACAGTGACTCTGTACAGTTACACAGTGATTTATCCTGACCCTGAATAAACAGTGACTCTCTACACTTACACCTTGAGTGACCCTTACCTGTTGAATAAACACTGACTCTGTACAGTTAAACAGTGAGTAATCCTTACCCTGAATAAACAGTGACTCTTTACAGTTACATATTGACTGTCCCTTTACCCTGCTGTATAAGCAGTGACTCTGTACAGTTACACAGTGAGAGATCCTTACCCTGAATAAACAGTGACTCTGTGCATTTACATAGTGAGTGATCCTTACCTTGAATAAACAGTGATTCTGTAGTGTTACACAGTGAGTGATCCTTACCCTGAATAAACAGTGATTCTGTACAGTTGCACAGTGACTGATCCTGACCCTGAATAAACAGTGACTCTGTACATTTACACAATAAGTGACCCTTACCCTGAATTAACAGTGACTCTGTACAGTTACACAGTGACTGATCCTTAACCCTGAATAAAGAGTGACTATGTACAATTACACAGTGACTGATCCTTACCCTGAATAAACAGTGACTCTGTACAGTTACACAGTGAGTGATCCACATCCTGGATAAACAGTGACACTGTACAGTAACACAATGATTGATCCTTACCCTGAATAAACAGTGACTCTGTACAGTTACACAATGAGTGATCCTTACCCTGAATAAACAGTGACTCTGTACAGTTACACAGTGATTTATCCTGACCCTGAATAAACAGTGACTCTCTACACTTACACCTTGAGTGACCCTTACTCTGGTGAATAAACAGTGATGCTGTACAGTTACACAGTGAGTGATCCTTACCCTGAATAAACAGTGACTCTGTACAGTTACATATTGACTGCTCTTTACCCTGCGGTATAAGCAGTGACCCTGTACAGTTACACAGTGAGTGATCCTTGCCCTGAATAAACAGTGACTCTGTACAGTTAAACAGTGAGTGATCCTTACCTTGAATAAACAGTGATTCTGTACAGTTACACAGTGAGAGATCCTTACCCTGAATAAACAGTGACTCTCTAAAGTTACACAGTCAGTGATCCTTACACTGCTGAATAAACATTGACTCTGTACAGTTACACAGTGAGTGATCCTTACCCTGCTGAATAGCAGTGACTCTGTACAGTTACACAGTGAGTGATCCTTACCCTGAATAAACAGTGACTCTGTACATTTACACAGTGAGTGATCCTTACCTTGAATAAACAGTGACTCTGTACAGTTACCCAGTGTGTGATCCTCATCCTGAATAAACAGTGACTCTGTACACTTACACTTTTAGTGACCCTTACCCTGAATAAACAGTGACTCTGTTCTGTTACACAGTGAGTGATCCTTACCTTGAATAAACAATGATTCTGTACAGTTACTCAGTGAGTGATCCTTACCTTGAATAAAAAATGATTCTGTACAGTTACACAGTGAGTGATCCTTACCTTGAATAAACAATGATTCTGTACAGTTACACAGTGAGTGATCCTTACCTTGAATAAACAATGATTCTGTACAGTTACACCGTGAGTGATCCTTTCCCTGCTGAATAAACAGTGATTCTGTACAGTTACACAGTGAGTGATCCTTACCCTGAATAAACAGTGACTCTGTACAGTTACACAGTGAGTGATCCTTACCCTGAATAAACAGTGACTCTGTACAGTTACACAGTGAGTGATCCTTACCCTGAATAAACAGTGACTCTGTACAGTTACACAGTGAGTGATCCTTACCCTGAATAAACAGTGACTCTGTACAGTTACACAGTGAGTGATCCTTACCCTGAATAAACAGTGACTCTGTACAGTTACACAGTGAGTGATCCTTACCCTGAATAAACAGTGACTCTGTACAGTTACACAGTGAGTGATCCTTACCCTGAATAAACAGTGACTCTGTACAGTTACACAGTGAGTGATCCTTACCCTGAATAAACAGTGACTCTGTACAGTTACACAGTGAGTGATCCTTACCCTGAATAAACAGTGACTCTGTACAGTTACACAGTGAGTGATCCTTACCCTGAATAAACAGTGACTCTGTACAGTTACACAGTGAGTGACCCTTATCCTGAATAAAAAGTGACTCTGTACAGTTACGCAGTGATTGATCCTTACCTCTGAATAAACAGTGATTCTGTACAGTTACACAGTGAGCACCCTTACCCTGCTGAATAACCTTTGACTCTGTATAGTTACACAGTGAGTGATCCTTACCCTGCTGAATAAACAGTGACTCTGTACAATTACACAGTGAGTGATCCTTACCCTGAATAAACAGTGACTCTGTACAGTTACACAGTGATTGACCCTTATCCTGCAGTATAAACAGTGACTCTGTACCGTTACACGGTGAGTGACCCTTACCCTGGTGAAGAAACAGTGAGTCTGTACAGTTACACAGTGAGTGATCCTTACCCTGAATAAACATTGACTCTGTACAGTTACGCAGTGAATGATCCTTACTCTGAATAAACAGTGACTCTGTACAGTTACACAGTGAGTGATCCTTACCCTGCTGAATAAACAGAGTCTCTGTACAGTTTCACAGTGAGTGATCCTTACCCTGAATAAACAGTGACTCTGTACAGTTACACAGTGAGTGATCCTTACCCTGAATAAACAGTGACTCTGTACAGTTACACAGTGAGTAATGCTTAGCCTAAGTAAACAGTGACTCGGTACAGTTACACAGTGAGTGATCCTTACCCTGAATAAACAGTGACTCTGTACAGTTACACAGTGAGTGATCCTTACCCTGAATAAACAGTGACTCTGTATAGTTACACAGTGAGTAACCTCACCCTGATTAAACAGTGACTCTGTAAAGTTACACAGTGAGTGATCCTTACCCTGCATAAACAGTGACTCTGTACAGTTACACAGTGAGTGATCCTTACCCTGAATAAACAGTGACTCTGTACAGTTACACAGTGAGTGATCCTTACCCTGAATAAACAGTGACTCTGTACAGTTACACAGTGAGTGATCCTTACCCTGAATAAACAGTGACTCTGTACAGTTACACAGTGAGTGATCCTTACCCTGAATAAACAGTGACTCTGTACAGTTACACAGTGAGTGATCCTTACCCTGAATAAACAGTGACTCTGTACAGTTACACAGTGAGTGATCCTTACCCTGAATAAACAGTGACTCTGTACAGTTACACAGTGAGTGATCCTTACCCTGAATAAACAGTGACTCTGTACAGTTACACAGTGAGTGATCCTTACCCTGAATAAACAGTGACTCTGTACAGTTACACAGTGAGTGATCCTTACCCTGAATAAACAGTGACTCTGTACAGTTACACAGTGAGTGATCCTTACCCTGAATAAACAGTGACTCTGTACAGTTACACAGTGAGTGATCCTTACCCTGAATAAACAGTGACTCTGTACAGTTACACAGTGAGTGATCCTTACCCTGAATAAACAGTGACTCTGTACAGTTACACAGTGAGTGATCCTTACCCTGAATAAACAGTGACTCTGTACAGTTACACAGTGAGTGATCCTTACCCTGAATAAACAGTGACTCTGTACAGTTACACAGTGAGTGATCCTTACCCTGAATAAACAGTGACTCTGTACAGTTACACAGTGAGTGATCCTTACCCTGAATAAACAGTGACTCTGTACAGTTACACAGTGAGTGATCCTTACCCTGAATAAACAGTGACTCTGTACAGTTACACAGTGAGTGATCCTTACCCTGAATAAACAGTGACTCTGTACAGTTACACAGTGAGTGATCCTTACCCTGAATAAACAGTGACTCTGTACAGTTACACAGTGAGTGATCCTTACCCTGAATAAACAGTGACTCTGTACAGTTACACAGTGAGTGATCCTTACCCTGAATAAACAGTGACTCTGTACAGTTACACAGTGAGTGATCCTTACCCTGAATAAACAGTGACTCTGTACAGTTACACAGTGAGTGATCCTTACCCTGAATAAACAGTGACTCTGTACAGTTACACAGTGAGTGATCCTTACCCTGAATAAACAGTGACTCTGTACAGTTACACAGTGAGTGATCCTTACCCTGAATAAACAGTGACTCTGTACAGTTACACAGTGAGTGATCCTTACCCTGAATAAACAGTGACTCTGTACAGTTACACAGTGAGTGATCCTTACCCTGAATAAACAGTGACTCTGTACAGTTACACAGTGAGTGATCCTTACCCTGAATAAACAGTGACTCTGTACAGTTACACAGTGAGTGATCCTTACCCTGAATAAACAGTGACTCTGTACAGTTACACAGTGAGTGATCCTTACCCTGAATAAACAGTGACTCTGTACAGTTACACAGTGAGTGATCCTTACCCTGAATAAACAGTGACTCTGTACAGTTACACAGTGAGTGATCCTTACCCTGAATAAACAGTGACTCTGTACAGTTACACAGTGAGTGATCCTTACCCTGATGAATAAACAGTGACTCTGTACAGTTACACAGTGAGTGATCCTTACCCTGAATAAACAGTGACTCTGTACAGTTACACAGTGAGTGATCCTTACCCTGAATAAACAGTGACTCTGTACAGTTACACAGTGAGTGATCCTTACCCTGAATAAACAGTGACTCTGTACAGTTACACAGTGAGTGATCCTTACCCTGAATAAACAGTGACTCTGTACAGTTACACAGTGAGTGATCCTTACCCTGAATAAACAGTGACTCTGTACAGTTACACAGTGAGTGATCCTTACCCTGAATAAACAGTGACTCTGTACAGTTACACAGTGAGTGATCCTTACCCTGAATAAACAGTGACTCTGTACAGTTACACAGTGAGTGATCCTTACCCTGAATAAACAGTGACTCTGTACAGTTACACAGTGAGTGATCCTTACCCTGAATAAACAGTGACTCTGTACAGTTACACAGTGAGTGATCCTTACCCTGAATAAACAGTGACTCTGTACAGTTACACAGTGAGTGATCCTTACCCTGAATAAACAGTGACTCTGTACAGTTACACAGTGAGTGATCCTTACCCTGAATAAACAGTGACTCTGTACAGTTACACAGTGAGTGA
The DNA here is from genome assembly GCF_017639515.1 of Carcharodon carcharias. Classification (NCBI taxonomy): domain Eukaryota; kingdom Metazoa; phylum Chordata; class Chondrichthyes; order Lamniformes; family Lamnidae; genus Carcharodon; species Carcharodon carcharias. The sequence continues at coordinate 172,378 of NW_024470768.1, forward strand.
TCCTTACCCTGAATAAACAGTGACTCTGTACAGTTACACAGTGAGTGATCCTTACCCTGAATAAACAGTGACTCTGTACAGTTACACAGTGAGTGATCCTTACCCTGAATAAACAGTGACTCTGTACAGTTACACAGTGAGTGATCCTTACCCTGAATAAACAGTGACTCTGTACAGTTACACAGTGAGTGATCCTTACCCTGAATAAACAGTGACTCTGTACAGTTACACAGTGAGTGATCCTTACCCTGAATAAACAGTGACTCTGTACAGTTACACAGTGAGTGATCCTTACCCTGAATAAACAGTGACTCTGTACAGTTACACAGTGAGTGATCCTTACCCTGAATAAACAGTGACTCTGTACAGTTACACAGTGAGTGATCCTTACCCTGAATAAACAGTGACTCTGTACAGTTACACAGTGAGTGATCCTTACCCTGAATAAACAGTGACTCTGTACAGTTACACAGTGAGTGATCCTTACCCTGAATAAACAGTGACTCTGTACAGTTACACAGTGAGTGATCCTTACCCTGAATAAACAGTGACTCTGTACAGTTACACAGTGAGTGATCCTTACCCTGAATAAACAGTGACTCTGTACAGTTACACAGTGAGTGATCCTTACCCTGAATAAACAGTGACTCTGTACAGTTACACAGTGAGTGATCCTTACCCTGAATAAACAGTGACTCTGTACAGTTACACAGTGAGTGATCCTTACCCTGAATAAACAGTGACTCTGTACAGTTACACAGTGAGTGATCCTTACCCTGAATAAACAGTGACTCTGTACAGTTACACAGTGAGTGATCCTTACCCTGAATAAACAGTGACTCTGTACAGTTACACAGTGAGTGATCCTTACCCTGAATAAACAGTGACTCTGTACAGTTACACAGTGAGTGATCCTTACCCTGAATAAACAGTGACTCTGTACAGTTACACAGTGAGTGATCCTTACCCTGAATAAACAGTGACTCTGTACAGTTACACAGTGAGTGATCCTTACCCTGAATAAACAGTGACTCTGTACAGTTACACAGTGAGTGATCCTTACCCTGAATAAACAGTGACTCTGTACAGTTACACAGTGAGTGATCCTTACCCTGAATAAACAGTGACTCTGTACAGTTACACAGTGAGTGATCCTTACCCTGAATAAACAGTGACTCTGTACAGTTACACAGTGAGTGATCCTTACCCTGAATAAACAGTGACTCTGTACAGTTACACAGTGAGTGATCCTTACCCTGAATAAACAGTGACTCTGTACAGTTACACAGTGAGTGATCCTTACCCTGAATAAACAGTGACTCTGTACAGTTACACAGTGAGTGATCCTTACCCTGAATAAACAGTGACTCTGTACAGTTACACAGTGAGTGATCCTTACCCTGAATAAACAGTGACTCTGTACAGTTACACAGTGAGTGATCCTTACCCTGAATAAACAGTGACTCTGTACAGTTACACAGTGAGTGATCCTTACCCTGAATAAACAGTGACTCTGTACAGTTACACAGTGAGTGATCCTTACCCTGAATAAACAGTGACTCTGTACAGTTACACAGTGAGTGATCCTTACCCTGAATAAACAGTGACTCTGTACAGTTACACAGTGAGTGATCCTTACCCTGAATAAACAGTGACTCTGTACAGTTACACAGTGAGTGATCCTTACCCTGAATAAACAGTGACTCTGTACAGTTACACAGTGAGTGATCCTTACCCTGAATAAACAGTGACTCTGTACAGTTACACAGTGAGTGATCCTTACCCTGAATAAACAGTGACTCTGTACAGTTACACAGTGAGTGATCCTTACCCTGAATAAACAGTGACTCTGTACAGTTACACAGTGAGTGATCCTTACCCTGAATAAACAGTGACTCTGTACAGTTACACAGTGAGTGATCCTTACCCTGAATAAACAGTGACTCTGTACAGTTACACAGTGAGTGATCCTTACCCTGAATAAACAGTGACTCTGTACAGTTACACAGTGAGTGATCCTTACCCTGAATAAACAGTGACTCTGTACAGTTACACAGTGAGTGATCCTTACCCTGAATAAACAGTGACTCTGTACAGTTACACAGTGAGTGATCCTTACCCTGAATAAACAGTGACTCTGTACAGTTACACAGTGAGTGATCCTTACCCTGAATAAACAGTGACTCTGTACAGTTACACAGTGAGTGATCCTTACCCTGAATAAACAGTGACTCTGTACAGTTACACAGTGAGTGATCCTTACCCTGAATAAACAGTGACTCTGTACAGTTACACAGTGAGTGATCCTTACCCTGAATAAACAGTGACTCTGTACAGTTACACAGTGAGTGATCCTTACCTGCTGAATAAACAGTGACTCTGTACAGTTACACAGTGAGTGATCCTTACCCTGAATAAACAGTGACTCTGTACAGTTACACAGTGAGTGATCCTTACCCTGAATAAACAGTGACTCTGTACAGTTACACAGTGAGTGATCCTTACCCTGAATAAACAGTGACTCTGTACAGTTACACAGTGAGTGATCCTTACCCTGAATAAACAGTGACTCTGTACAGTTACACAGTGAGTGATCCTTACCCTGAATAAACAGTGACTCTGTACAGTTACACAGTGAGTGATCCTTACCCTGAATAAACAGTGACTCTGTACAGTTACACAGTGAGTGATCCTTACCTGCTGAATAAACAGTGACTCTGTACAGTTACACAGTGAGTGATCCTTACCCTGAATAAACAGTGACTCTGTACAGTTACACAGTGAGTGATCCTTACCCTGAATAAACAGTGACTCTGTACAGTTACACAGTGAGTGATCCTTACCCTGAATAAACAGTGACTCTGTACAGTTACACAGTGAGTGATCCTTACCCTGAATAAACAGTGACTCTGTACAGTTACACAGTGAGTGATCCTTACCCTGAATAAACAGTGACTCTGTACAGTTACACAGTGAGTGATCCTTACCCTGAATAAACAGTGACTCTGTACAGTTACACAGTGAGTGATCCTTACCCTGAATAAACAGTGACTCTGTACAGTTACACAGTGAGTGATCCTTACCCTGAATAAACAGTGACTCTGTACAGTTACACAGTGAGTGATCCTTACCCTGAATAAACAGTGACTCTGTACAGTTACACAGTGAGTGATCCTTACCCTGAATAAACAGTGACTCTGTACAGTTACACAGTGAGTGATCCTTACCCTGAATAAACAGTGACTCTGTACAGTTACACAGTGAGTGATCCTTACCCTGAATAAACAGTGACTCTGTACAGTTACACAGTGAGTGATCCTTACCCTGAATAAACAGTGACTCTGTACAGTTACACAGTGAGTGATCCTTACCCTGAATAAACAGTGACTCTGTACAGTTACACAGTGAGTGATCCTTACCCTGAATAAACAGTGACTCTGTACAGTTACACAGTGAGTGATCCTTACCCTGAATAAACAGTGACTCTGTACAGTTACACAGTGAGTGATCCTTACCCTGAATAAACAGTGACTCTGTACAGTTACACAGTGAGTGATCCTTACCCTGAATAAACAGTGACTCTGTACAGTTACACAGTGAGTGATCCTTACCCTGAATAAACAGTGACTCTGTACAGTTACACAGTGAGTGATCCTTACCCTGAATAAACAGTGACTCTGTACAGTTACACAGTGAGTGATCCTTACCCTGAATAAACAGTGACTCTGTACAGTTACACAGTGAGTGATCCTTACCCTGAATAAACAGTGACTCTGTACAGTTACACAGTGAGTGATCCTTACCCTGAATAAACAGTGACTCTGTACAGTTACACAGTGAGTGATCCTTACCCTGAATAAACAGTGACTCTGTACAGTTACACAGTGAGTGATCCTTACCCTGAATAAACAGTGACTCTGTACAGTTACACAGTGAGTGATCCTTACCCTGAATAAACAGTGACTCTGTACAGTTACACAGTGAGTGATCCTTACCCTGAATAAACAGTGACTCTGTACAGTTACACAGTGAGTGATCCTTACCCTGAATAAACAGTGACTCTGTACAGTTACACAGTGAGTGATCCTTACCCTGAATAAACAGTGACTCTGTACAGTTACACAGTGAGTGATCCTTACCCTGAATAAACAGTGACTCTGTACAGTTACACAGTGAGTGATCCTTACCCTGAATAAACAGTGACTCTGTACAGTTACACAGTGAGTGATCCTTACCCTGAATAAACAGTGACTCTGTACAGTTACACAGTGAGTGATCCTTACCCTGAATAAACAGTGACTCTGTACAGTTACACAGTGAGTGATCCTTACCCTGAATAAACAGTGACTCTGTACAGTTACACAGTGAGTGATCCTTACCTGCTGAATAAACAGTGACTCTGTACAGTTACACAGTGAGTGATCCTTACCCTGAATAAACAGTGACTCTGTACAGTTACACAGTGAGTGATCCTTACCCTGAATAAACAGTGACTCTGTACAGTTACACAGTGAGTGATCCTTACCCTGAATAAACAGTGACTCTGTACAGTTACACAGTGAGTGATCCTTACCCTGAATAAACAGTGACTCTGTACAGTTACACAGTGAGTGATCCTTACCCTGAATAAACAGTGACACGGTAAAGTAACACATTGAGTGACCCTTACCCTGAATTAACAGTGACACTTTCCATTACACAGTGGGTGATCCTTACCCTGAATAAACAGTGACTCTGTACAGTTATTCAGTGAGTAATCCTTACCCTGAATAAACAGTGACTCTGTACAGTTACACAGTGAGTGATCCTACCCTGAATAAACAGTGACTCTGTACAGTTACACAGTGACTGATCCTTACCTCTGAATAAACAGTGACTCTGTACAGTTACCAGTGAGTGATCTTACCCTGAATAAACAGTGACTCTGTACAGTTACACAGTGAGTGATCCTTACCCTGAATAAACAGTGACTCTGTACAGTTACACAGTGAGTGATCCTTACCCTGAATAAACAGTGACTCTGTACAGTTACACAGTGAGTGATCCTTACCCTGAATAAACAGTGACTCTGTACAGTTACACAGTGAGTGATCCTTACCCTGAATAAACAGTGACTCTGTACAGTTACACAGTGAGTGATCTTACCCTGAATAAACAGTGACTCTGTACAGTTACACAGTGAGTGATCCTTACCCTGAATAAACAGTGACTCTGTACAGTTACACAGTGAGTGATCCTTACCCTGAATAAACAGTGACTCTGTACAGTTACACAGTGAGTGATCCTTACCCTGAATAAACAGTGACTCTGTACAGTTACACAGTGAGTGATCCTTACCCTGAATAAACAGTGACTCTGTACAGTTACACAGTGAGTGATCCTTACCCTGAATAAACAGTGACTCTGTACAGTTACACAGTGAGTGATCCTTACCCTGAATAAACAGTGACTCTGTACAGTTACACAGTGAGTGATCCTTACCCTGAATAAACAGTGACTCTGTACAGTTACACAGTGAGTGATCCTTACCCTGAATAAACAGTGACTCTGTACAGTTACACAGTGAGTGATCCTTACCCTGAATAAACAGTGACTCTGTACAGTTACACAGTGAGTGATCCTTACCCTGAATAAACAGTGACTCTGTACAGTTACACAGTGAGTGATCCTTACCCTGAATAAACAGTGACTCTGTACAGTTACACAGTGAGTGATCCTTACCCTGAATAAACAGTGACTCTGTACAGTTACACAGTGAGTGATCCTTACCCTGAATAAACAGTGACTCTGTACAGTTACACAGTGAGTGATCCTTACCCTGAATAAACAGTGACTCTGTACAGTTACACAGTGAGTGATCCTTACCCTGAATAAACAGTGACTCTGTACAGTTACACAGTGAGTGATCCTTACCCTGAATAAACAGTGACTCTGTACAGTTACACAGTGAGTGATCCTTACCCTGAATAAACAGTGACTCTGTACAGTTACACAGTGAGTGATCCTTACCCTGAATAAACAGTGACTCTGTACAGTTACACAGTGAGTGATCCTTACCCTGAATAAACAGTGACTCTGTACAGTTACACAGTGAGTGATCCTTACCCTGAATAAACAGTGACTCTGTACAGTTACACAGTGAGTGATCCTTACCCTGAATAAACAGTGACTCTGTACAGTTACACAGTGAGTGATCCTTACCCTGAATAAACAGTGACTCTGTACAGTTACACAGTGAGTGATCCTTACCCTGAATAAACAGTGACTCTGTACAGTTACACAGTGAGTGATCCTTACCCTGAATAAACAGTGACTCTGTACAGTTACACAGTGAGTGATCCTTACCCTGAATAAACAGTGACTCTGTACAGTTACACAGTGAGTGATCCTTACCCTGAATAAACAGTGACTCTGTACAGTTACACAGTGAGTGATCCTTACCCTGAATAAACAGTGACTCTGTACAGTTACACAGTGAGTGATCCTTACCCTGAATAAACAGTGACTCTGTACAGTTACACAGTGAGTGATCCTTACCCTGAATAAACAGTGACTCTGTACAGTTACACAGTGAGTGATCCTTACCCTGAATAAACAGTGACTCTGTACAGTTACACAGTGAGTGATCCTTACCCTGAATAAACAGTGACTCTGTACAGTTACACAGTGAGTGATCCTTACCCTGAATAAACAGTGACTCTGTACAGTTACACAGTGAGTGATCCTTACCCTGAATAAACAGTGACTCTGTACAGTTACACAGTGAGTGATCCTTACCCTGAATAAACAGTGACTCTGTACAGTTACACAGTGAGTGATCCTTACCCTGAATAAACAGTGACTCTGTACAGTTACACAGTGAGTGATCCTTACCCTGAATAAACAGTGACTCTGTACAGTTACACAGTGAGTGATCCTTACCCTGAATAAACAGTGACTCTGTACAGTTACACAGTGAGTGATCCTTACCCTGAATAAACAGTGACTCTGTACAGTTACACAGTGACTGATCTTACCCTGAATAAACAGTGACTCTGTACAGTTACACAGTGACTGATCTTTACCCTTAATAAACAGTGACTCTGTACAGTTACATCGTGAGTGATCCTTACCTCGCTGAATAAACAGTGACTCTTTACAGTTACACAATGATTGATCCTTACCCTGAATAAACAGTGACTCTGTACAGTTACACAATGAGTGATCCTTACCCTGAATAAACAGTGACTCTGTACAGTTACACAGTGATTTATCCTGACCCTGAATAAACAGTGACTCTCTACACTTACACCTTGAGTGACCCTTACTCTGGTGAATAAACAGTGATGCTGTACAGTTACACAGTGAGTGATCCTTACCCTGAATAAACAGTGACTCTGTACAGTTACATATTGACTGCTCTTTACCCTGCGGTATAAGCAGTGACCCTGTACAGTTACACAGTGAGTGATCCTTGCCCTGAATAAACAGTGACTCTGTACAGTTAAACAGTGAGTGATCCTTACCTTGAATAAACAGTGATTCTGTACAGTTACACAGTGAGTGATCCTAAAACTGAATAAACAGTGACTCTGTAAAGTTACACAGTCAGTGACCGTTAACCTGAATAAACAGTGACTCTGTACAGTTACACAGTGAGTGATCCTTACACTTTTGAATAACGGTGACTCTGTACAGTTACACAGTGAGTGATCCTTACCCTGAATAAACAGTGACTCTGTACATTTACACAGTGAGTGATCCTTACCCCATTGAATAGACAGTGACTCTGTACAGTTACACAGTGAGTGATCCTTAACATGAATAAACAGTGACTCTGTACAGTTAAAAATTGAATGATCCTTACCCTGAATAAACACTGACTCTGTACTGTTACACAGTGAGTGATCCTTACTGTGAATAAACAATGACTCTCTACAGTTACACAGTGAGTTAACCCTACCCTGAATAAACAGTGACTCTGTACAGTTACACAGTGAGTGATCCTTACCTTGAATAAACAATGACTCTGTACAGTTACACAGTGAGTGATCCTTACCCTGAATAAACAGTGACTCTGTACAGTTACACAGTGAGTGATCCTTACCCTGAATAAACAGTGACTCTGTACAGTTACACAGTGAGTGATCCTTACCCTGAATAAACAGTGACTCTGTACAGTTACACAGTGAGTGATCCTTACCCTGAATAAACAGTGACTCTGTACAGTTACACAGTGAGTGATCCTTACCCTGAATAAACAGTGACTCTGTACAGTTACACAGTGAGTGATCCTTACCCTGAATAAACAGTGACTCTGTACAGTTACACAGTGAGTGATCCTTACCCTGAATAACAGTGACTCTGTACAGTTTCACAGTGAGTGATTCTTACCCTGAATAAACAGTGACTCTGTACAGTTACACAGTGAGTGACCTTACCCTGAATAACAGTGAAGTCTGTACAGTTACACAGTGAGTGATCCCTTACCCTGAATAAACAGTGACTCTGTACAGTTACACATGAGTGAATACTTACTCTGAATACACAGTGACTCTGTACAGTTACACAGTGAGTGATCCTTACCCTGAATAAACAGTGACTCTGTACAGTTACACAGTGAGTGATCCTTACCCTGAATAAACAGTGACTCTGTACAGTTACACAGTGAGTGATCCTTACCCTGAATAAACAATGACTCTGTACAGTTACACAGTGAGTGATCCTTACCCTGAATAAACAGTGACTCTCTACAGTTACACAGTGAGTGGTCCTTACCCTGCATAAAGCAGGACTCTGTACAGTTACACAGTGAGCTGATCTTTACCCTGAATAAACAGTGACTCTGTACAGTTTACACTGTGAGTGATCCTTACCTTGAATAAACAGTGACTCTGTACAGTTACACAAGTGAGTGATCCTTACTCCTGAATAAACAGTGACTCTGTACAGTTACACAATGAGTGATCCTTACCCTGAATAAACAGTGACTCTGTACAGTTACACAGTGAGTGATCCTTACCCTGAATAAACAGTGACTCTGTACAGTTACACAGTGAGTGATCCTTACCCTGAATAAACAGTGACTCTGTACAGTTACACAGTGAGTGATCCTTACCCTGAATAAACAGTGACTCTGTACAGTTACACAGTGACTGATCCTTACCCTGAATAAACAGTGACTCTGTACAGTTACACAGTGACTGATCCTTACCCTGAATAAACAGTGACTCTGTACAGTTACACAGTGAGTGATCCTTACCCTGAATAAACAGTGACTCTGTACAGTTACACAGTGAGTGATCCTTACCCTGAATAAACAGTGACTCTGTACAGTTACACAGTGAGTGATCCTTACCCTGAATAAACAGTGACTCTGTACAGTTACACAGTGAGTGATCCTTACCCTGAATAAACAGTGACTCTGTACAGTTACACAGTGAGTGATCCTTACCCTGAATAAACAGTGACTCTGTACAGTTACACAGTGAGTGATCCTTACCCTGAAAAAAATGTGGCTCTGTACAGTTACACAGTGAGTGATCCTTACCCTGAATAAAATGACTCTGTACACTTACACAGTGACTGATCCTTACCCCTGAATAAACAGTGACTCTGTACAGTTACACAGTGAGTGATCCTTACCCTTGAATAAACAGTGACTCTGTACAGTTACACAGTGAGTGATCCTTACCCTGAATAAACAGTGACTCTGTACAGTTACACATTGAGTGATCCTTACCCTGAATAAACAGTGACTCTGTACAGTTACACAGTGAGTGATCCTTACCCTGAATAAACATGACTCTGTACAGTTACACAGTGAGTGATCCTTACCCTGAATAAACAGTGACTCTGTACAGTTACACAGTGAGTGATCCTTACTCTGAATAAACAGTGACGCAGTACAGTTACACAGTGAGTGATCCTTACCCTATTGAATAGACAGTGACTCTGTACAGTTACACAGTGAGTGATCCTTACCCTGAATAAACAGTGACTCTGTACAGTTACACAGTGAGTGATCCTTACCTGAATAAACAGTGACTCTGTACAGTTACACAGTGAGTGATCCTTACCCTGAATAAACAGTGACTCTGTACAGTTACACAGTGAGTGATCCTTACCCTGAATAAACAGTGACTCTGTACAGTTACACAGTGAGTGATCCTTACCCTGAATAAACAGTGACTCTGTACAGTTACACAGTGAGTGATCCTGACCTGGCTGAATAAACAGTGACTCTGTACAGTTACACAATGAGTGATCCTTACCCTGAATAAACAGTGACTCTGTACAGTTACACAGTGAGTGATCCTTACCCTGAATAAACAGTGACTCTGTACAGTTACACAGTGAGTAAACGTTACCCTGAATAAACAGTGACTCTTTACCGTAACACACTAAGGGATCCCATACCTTGAATAAACAGTGACTCTGTACAGTTACACAGTGAGTGATCCTTACCCTGAATAAACAGTGACTCTGTACAGTTACACAGTGATTGATCCTTACCCTGAATAAACAGTGACTCTGTACAGTTACACAGTGAGTGATCCTTACCCTGAATAAACAGTGACTCTGTACAGTTACATAGTGAGTGATCCTTTACCTCTGATAAACAGTGACTCTGTACAGTTTACACAGTGAGTGATCCTTACCCTGAATAAACAATGACTCTGTACAGTTACACAGTTTGTGATCCTTACCAGAATAAACAGTGATTCTGTACAGTTACACAGTGAGTGATCATCACCTTGCTGAATAAACAGTGACTCTGTACAGTTACACAGTGACTGATCTTTACCCTGAATAAACAGTGACTCTGTACAGTTACACAGTGACTGATCCTTACCCTGAATAAACAGTGACTCTGTACAGTTACACAGTGACTGATCCTTACCCTGAATAAACAGTGACTCTGTACAGTTACACAGTGATTGATCCTTACCCTGAATAAACAGTGACTCTGTACAGTTACACAGTGACTGAATCTTACCCTGAATAAACAGTGACTCTGTACAGTTACACAGTGAGTGATCCTTACCCTGAATAAACAGTGACTCTGTACAGTTACACAGTGAGTGATCCTTACCCTGAATAAATAGTGACTCTGTACAGTTACACAGTGAGTGATCCTTTACCTGAATAAACAGTGACTCTGTAAAGATACACAGAGCGTGATCCTTGCCCTGAATAAACAGTGACTCTGTGCAGTTACACAGAGGGTGATCCTTACCCTGAATAAACAGTGACTCTGTACAGTTACACAGTGAGTGATCCTTACCCTGAATAAACACTGACTCTGTACAGTTACACAGTGAGTGACTCTTACCGTGAATAAACAGTGACTCTGTACAGTTACACAGTGAGTGATCCTTACCCTGAATAAACATGACTCTGTACAGTTACACTTTGAGTGATCCTTACCCTGAATAAACAGTGACTCTGTACAGTTACACAGTGAGTGATCCTTACCCTGAATAAACAGTGACTCTGTACAGTTACACAGTGAGTGATCCTTACCCTGAATAAACAGTGACTCTGTACAGTTACACAGTGAGTGATCCTTACCCTGAATAAACAGTGACTCTGTACAGTTACACAGTGAGTGATCCTTACCCTGCTGAATAAACAGTGACTCTGTACAGTTACACAGTGAGTGATCCTTACCCTGAATAAACAGTGACTCTGTACAGTTC
>NW_024470768.1:184157-219157 GCF_017639515.1 Carcharodon carcharias
TTACACAGTGAGTGATCCTTACCCTGAATAAACAGTGACTCTGTACAGTTACACAGTGACTGATCTTTACCCTGAATAAACAGTGACTCTGTACAGTTACACAGTGACTGATCATTACCCTGAATAAACAGTGACTCTGTACAGTTACACAATGAGTGATCCTTACCCTGAATAAACAGTGGACTCTGTACAGTTACACAATGAGTGATCCTTACCCTGAATAAACAGTGACTCTGTACAGTTACACAATGAGTGATCCTTACCCTGAATAAACAGTGATGCTGTACAGTTACACAGTGAGTGATCCTTACCCTGAATAAACAGTGACTCTGTACAGTTACATATTGACTGCTCTTTACCCTGCGTATAAACAGTGACTCTGCACAGTTACACAGTGAGTGATCCTTACCCTGAATAAACAGTGACTCTGTACAGTTAAACAGTGAGTGATCCTTAGGCTGAATAAACAGTGATTCTGTACAGTTACACAGTGAGAGATCCTTACCCTGAATAAACAGTGACTCGGTACAGTTACACAGTGAGTGATCCTTACCCTGCTGAATAAACAGTGACTCTGTACAGTTACACAGTGAGTGATCCTTACCCTGCTGAATAGCAGTGACTCTGTACAGTTACACAGTGAGTGATCCTTACCCTGAATAAACAGTGACTCTGTACAGTTACACAGTGAGTGATCCTTACCCTGAATAAACAGTGACTCTGTACAGTTACCCAGTGTGTGATCCTCATCCTGAATAAACAGTGACTCTGTACACTTACACTTTTAGTGACCCTTACCCTGAATAAACAGTGACTCTGTACATTTACACAGTGAGTGATCCTTACCTTGAATAAACAATGATTCTGTACAGTTACTCAGTGAGTGATCCTTACCTTGAATAAACAATGATTCTGTACAGTTACACAGTGAGTGATCCTTACCTTGAATAAACAATGATTCTGTACAGTTACAGAGTGAGTGATCCTTACCTTGAATAAACAATGATTCTGTACAGTTACACAGTGAGTGATCCTTTCCCTGCTGAATAAACAGTGATTCTGTACAGTTACACAGTGAGTGATCCTTACCCTGAATAAACAGTGACTCTGTACAGTTACACAGTGAGTGACCCTTACCCTGCTGAATAACCTTTGACTCTGTATAGTTACACAGTGAGTGATCCTTACCCTGCTGAATAAACAGTGTCTCTGTACAATTACACAGTGAGTGATCCTTACCCTGAATGAACAGTGACTCTGTACAGTTACACATTGAGTGATCCTTACCCTGCTGAATACACAGTGACTCTGTACAGTTACTCAGTGAGTGACCCTCATCCTGAATAAACAGTGACTCTGTACAGTTACACAGTGAGTGACTCTTATCCTGCATAAACAGTGACTCTGTACATTTACACTTTTAGTGAACCTTATCCTGAATTAACAATGACTCTGTACAGTTACACAGTGAGTGATCCTTAAATTGAATAAACAGTGATTCTCTACAGTTACACAGTGAGTGATCCTTACCCTGAATAAACAATGACTCAGTACAGTTACACAGTGACTGATCCTTACCCTGAATAAACCGTGATTCTGTACCGTTACACAGTGACTGATCTTTACCCTGAATAAACAGTGACTCTGTACAGTTACATCGTGAGTGATCCTTACCTAGCTGAATAAACAGTGACTCTGTACAGTTACACAATGATTGATCCTTACCCTGAATAAACAGTGACTCTGTACAGTTACACAATGAGTGATCCTTACCCTGAATAAACAGTGACTCTGTACAGTTACACAATGAGTGATCCTTACCCTGAATAAACAGTGACTCTGTACAGTTACACAGTGATTTATCCTGACCCTGAATAAACAGTGACTCTCTACACTTACACCTTGAGTGACCCTTACACAGGTGAATAAACATTGATTCTGTACAGTTACACAGTGAGTGATCCTTACCCTGAATAAACAGTGACTCTGTGCATTTAAATAGTGAGTGATCCTTACCTTGAATAAACACTGATTCTGTACTGTTACACAGTGAGTGATCCTTACCCTGAATAAACAATGACTCTTTACAGTTACACAGTGACTGAGCCTTACCCTGAATAAACAGTGATTCTGTACAGTTACACAGTGAATGATCCTTACCCTGAATAAACAGTGACTCTGTACAGTTACACAGTGACTGATCTTTACCCTGAATAAACAGTGACTCTGTACAGTTACATCGTGAGTGATCCTTACCTCGCTGAATAAACAGTGACTCTGTACAGTTACACAATGAGTGATCCTTACCCTGAATAAACAGTGACTCTGTACAGTTACACAGTGATTTATCCTGACCCTGAATAAACAGTGACTCTCTACACTTACACCTTGAGTGACCCTTACTCTGGTGAATAAACAGTGATTCTGTACAGTTACACATTGAGTGATCCTTACCCTGAATAAACAGTGACTCTGTACAGTTACATATTGACTGCTCTTTACCCTGCTGTATAAGCAGTGACCCTGTACAGTTACACAGTGAGTGATCCTTATCCTGAATAAACAGTGACTCTGTACAGTTAAACAGTGAGTGATCCTTACCTTGAATAAACAGTGATTCTGTACAGTTACACAGTGAGAGATCCTTACCCTGAATAAACAGTGACTCTCTAAAGTTACACAGTGAGTGATCCTTACCCTGCTGAATAAACAGTGAGTCTGTACAGTTACTCAGTGAGTGATCCTTACCCTGAATAAACAGTGACTCTGTACAGTTACACAGTGAGTGATCCTTACCCTGAATAAACAGTGACTCTGTACAGTTACACAGTGAGTGATCCTGACCCTGCTGAATAAACAGTGACTCTGTACAGCTTACACAGTGTGTGATCCTTACACTCCTGAATAAACAGTGACTCTGTAGAGTTACACAGTGAGTGACACTTACCCTGAATAAACAGTGACTCTGTACTGTTACACAGAGAGTGATCCTTAACTTGAATAAACAGTGATTCTGTACAGTTACAAAGTGAGTAACCCTTACCCTGAATAAACAATGACTCTGTACAGTTACACAGTGAGTGACCCTTACACTGAATAAACAGTGACTCTGTACAGTTACACAGTGAGTGATCCTTACCCTGAATAAACAGTGACTCTGTACAGTTACACAGTGAGTGATCCTTACCCTGAATAAACAGTGACTCTGTACAGTTACACAGTGAGTGATCCTTACCCTGCTGAATAAACAGTTACTCTGTACAGTTACACAGTGAGTGCCCCTTACCCTGAATAAACAGTGACTCTGTACAGTTACCCAGTGTGTGATCCTCATCCTGAATAAACAGTGACTCTGTACACTTACACTTTTAGTGACCCTTACCCTGAATAAACAGTGACTCTGTTCTGTTACACAGTGAGTGATCCTTACCTTGAATAAACAATGATTCTGTACAGTTACACAGTGAGTGATCCTTACCTTGAATAAACAATGATTCTGTACAGTTACACAGTGAGTGATCCTTACCTTGAATAAACAATGATTCTGTACAGTTACACAGTGAGTGATCCTTACCTTGAATAAACAATGATTCTGTACAGTTACACAGTGAATGATCCTTACCCTGAATAAACAGTGACTCGGTACAGTTACACAGTGACTGATCTTTACCCTGAATAAACAGTGACTCTGTACAGTTACATCATGAGTGATCCTTACCTAGCTGAATAAACAGTGACTCTGTACAGTTACACAATGATTGATCCTTACCCTGAATAAACAGTGACTCTGTACAGTTACACAATGAGTGATCCTTACCCTGAATAAACAGTGACTCTGTACAGTTACACAGTGATTTATCCTGACCCTGAATAAACAGTGACTCTCTACACTTACACCTTGAGTGACCCTTACTCTGGTGAATAAACATTGATTCTGTACAGTTACACAGTGAGTGATCCTTACCCTGAATAAACAGTGACTCTTTACAGTTACATATTGACTGCTCTTTATCCTGCTGTATAAGCAGTGACCCTGTACAGTTACACAGTGAGAGATCCTTACCCTGAATAAACAGTGACTCTGTGCATTTAAATAGTGAGTGATCCTTACCTTGAATAAACAGTGATTCTGTACTGTTACACAGTGAGTGATCCTTACCCTGAATAAACAATGATTCTTTACAGTTACACAGTGACTGATCCTTACCCTGAATAAACAGTGATTCTGTACAGTTACACAGTGAATGATCCTTACCCTGAATAAACAGTGACTCTGTACAGTTACTCAGTGACTGATCTTTACCCTGAATAAACAGTGACTCTGTACAGTTACACAGTGACTGATCTTTACCCTGAATAAACAGTGACTCTGTACAGTTACACGGTGACTGATCTTTACCCTGAATAAACAGTGACTCTGTACAGTTACACAATGATTGATCCTTACCCTGAATAAACAGTGACTCTGTACAGTTACACAATGAGTGATCCTTACCCTGAATAAACAGTGACTCTGTACAGTTACACAATGTGTGATCCTTACCCTGAATAAACAGTGATGCTGTACAGTTACACAGTGAGTGATCCTTACCCTGAATAAACAGTGACTCTGTACAGTTACATATTGACTGCTCTTTACCCTGCGGTATAAGCAGTGACCCTGTACAGTTACACAGTGAGTGATCCTTACCCTGAATAAACAGTGACTCTGTAGAGTTAAACAGTGAGTGATCCTTACCTTGAATAAACAGTGATTCTGTACAGTTACACAGTGAGAGATCCTTACCCTGAATAAACAGTGACTCTCTACAGTTACACAGTGGGTGATCCTTACCCTGCTGAATAATCAGTGACTCTGTACAGTTACACAGTGAGTGATCCTTACCCTGCTGAATAGCAGTGACTCTGGACAGTTACACAGTGAGTGATCCTTACCCTTGAATAAACAGTTACTCTGTACAGTTACGCAGTGAGTGCCCCTTACCCTGAATAAACAGTGACTTTGTACAGTTACCCAGTGTGTGATCCTCATCCTGAATAAACAGTGACTCTGTACACTTACAATTTTAGTGACCCTTACCCTGAATAAACAGTGACTCTGTACATTTACACAGTGAGTGATCCTTACCTTGAATAAACAATGATTCTGTACAGTTACTCAGTGAGTGATCCTTACCTTGAATAAACAATGATTCTGTACAGTTACACAGTGAGTGATCCTTACCTTGAATAAACAATGATTCTGTACAGTTACACAGTGAGTGATCCTTACCTTGAATAAACAATGATTCTGTACAGTTACACAGTGAGTGATCCTTTCCCTGCTGAATAAACAGTGATTCTGTACAGTTACACAGTGAGTGATCCTTACCCTGAATAAACAGTGACTCTGTACAGTTACACAGTGAGTGACCCTTACCCTGCTGAATAACCTTTGACTCTGTATAGTTACACAGTGAGTGATCCTTACCCTGCTGAATAAACAGTGTCTCTGTACAATTACACAGTGAGTGATCCTTACCCTGAATAAACAGTGACTCTGTACAGTTACACAGTGACTGATCTTTACCCTGAATAAACAGTGACTCTGTACAGTTACACAGTGACTGATCTTTACCCTGAATAAACAGTGACTCTGTACAGTTACACAATGATTGATCCTTACCCTGAATAAACAGTGACTCTGTACAGTTACACAATGAGTGATCCTTACCCTGAATAAACAGTGACTCTGTACAGTTACACAATGAGTGATCCTTACCCTGAATAAACAGTGATGCTGTACAGTTACACAGTGAGTGATCCTTACCCTGAATAAACAGTGACTCTGTACAGTTACATATTGACTGCTCTTTACCCTGCGGTATAAGCAGTGACCCTGTACAGTTACACAGTGAGTGATCCTTACCCTGAATAAACAGTGACTCTGTACAGTTACACAGTGAGTGATCCTTATCCTGAATAAACAGTGACTGTGTACAGTTACACAGTGAGTGATCCTTACCCTGAATAAACAGTGACTCTCTACAGTTACACAATGAATGATCCTTACCCTGAATAATCAGTGTCTCTGTACAGTTACACAGTGAGTGATCCTTACCCTGCTGAATAGCAGTGACTCTGTACAGTTACACAGTGAGTGATCCTTACCCTTGAATAAACAGTTACTCTGTAAAGTTACGCAGTGAGTGCCCCTTACCCTGAATAAACAGTGACTCTGTACAGTTACCCAGTGTGTGATCCTCATCCTGAATAAACAGTGACTCTGTACAGTTACTCAGTGACTGATCCTTACCCTGAATAAACAGTGACTCTGTACAGTTACACAGTGACTGATCCTTACCCTGAATAAACAGTGACTCTGTACAGTTACACAGTGACTGATCTTTACCCTGAATAAACAGTGACTCTGTACAGTTACACAATGATTGATCCTTACCCTGAATAAACAGTGACTCTGTACAGTTACACAGTGAGTGATCCTTACCCTGAATAAACAGTGACTGTACAGTTACACAATGTGTGATCCTTACCATGAATAAACAGTGACTCTGTACAGTTACACAGTGAGTGATCCTTACCCTGAATAAACAGTGACTCTGTAGAGTTAAACAGTGAGTGATCCTTACCTTGAATAAACAGTGATTCTGTACAGTTACACAGTGAGAGATCCTTACCCTGAATAAACAGTGACTCTCTACAGTTACACAGTGAGTGATCCTTACCCCGATAAATAATCAGTGATACTGTACAGTTACACAGTGAGTGATCCTTACCCTGCTGAATAGACAGTGACTCTGGACAGTTACACGGTGAGTGATGCTTTCCCTGAATAATCAGTGACTCTGTACAGTTACGCAGTGAGTGCCCTTACCCTGAATAAACAGTGACTCTGTACAGTTACCCAGTGTGTGATCCTCATCCTGAATAAACAGTGACTCTGTACACTTACACTTTTAGTGACCCTTACCCTGAATAAACAGTGACTCTGTTCTGTTACACAGTGAGTGATCCTTACCTTGAATAAACAATGATTCTGTACAGTTACACAGTGAGTGATCCTTACCTTGAATAAACAATGATTCTGTACAGTTACACAGTGAGTGATCCTTACCTTGAATAAACAATGATTCTGTACAGTTACACAGTGAGTGATCCTTACCATGAATAAACAATGATTCTGTACAGTTACACAGTGAATGATCCTTACCCTGAATAAACAGTGACTCTGTACAGTTACACAGTGACTGATCTTTACCCTGAATAAACAGTGACTCTGTACAGTTACATCATGAGTGATCCTTACCTAGCTGAATAAACAGTGACTCTGTACAGTTACACAATGATTGATCCTTACCCTGAATAAACAGTGACTCTGTACAGTTACACAATGAGTGATCCTTACCCTGAATAAACAGTGACTCTGTACAGTTACACAGTGATTTATCCTGACCCTGAATAAACAGTGACTCTCTACACTTACACCTTGAGTGACCCTTACTCTGGTGAATAAACATTGATTCTGTACAGTTACACAGTGAGTGATCCTTACCCTGAATAAACAGTGACTCTTTACAGTTACATATTGACTGCTCTTTACCCTGCTGTATAAGCAGTGACCCTGTACAGTTACACAGTGAGAGATGCTTACCCTGAATAAACAGTGACTCTGTGCATTTAAATAGTGAGTGATCCTTACCTTGAATAAACAGTGATTCTGTACTGTTACACAGTGAGTGATCCTTACCCTGAATAAACAATGATTCTTTACAGTTACACAGTGACTGATCCTTACCCTGAATAAACAGTGATTCTGTACAGTTACACAGTGAATGATCCTTACCCTGAATAAACAGTGACTCTGTACAGTTACTCAGTGACTGATCTTTACCCTGAATAAACAGTGACTCTGTACAGTTACACAGTGACTGATCTTTACCCTGAATAAACAGTGACTCTGTACAGTTACACTGTGACTGATCTTTACCCTGAATAAACAGTGACTCTGTACAGTTACACAATGATTGATCCTTACCCTGAATAAACAGTGACTCTGTACAGTTACACAATGAGTGATCCTTACCCTGAATAAACAGTGACTCTGTACAGTTACACAATGTGTGATCCTTACCCTGAATAAACAGTGATGCTGTACAGTTACACAGTGAGTGATCCTTACCCTGAATAAACAGTGACTCTGTACAGTTACATATTGACTGCTCTTTACCCTGCGGTATAAGCAGTGACCCTGTACAGTTACACAGTGAGTGATCCTTACCCTGAATAAACAGTGACTCTGTAGAGTTAAACAGTGAGTGATCCTTACCTTGAATAAACAGTGATTCTGTACAGTTACACAGTGAGAGATCCTTACCCTGAATAAACAGTGACTCTCTACAGTTACACAGTGGGTGATCCTTACCCTGCTGAATAATCAGTGACTCTGTACAGTTACACAGTGAGTGATCCTTACCCTGCTGAATAGCAGTGACTCTGGACAGTTACACAGTGAGTGATCCTTACCCTTGAATAAACAGTTACTCTGTACAGTTACGCAGTGAGTGCCCCTTACCCTGAATAAACAGTGACTTTGTACAGTTACCCAGTGTGTGATCCTCATCCTGAATAAACAGTGACTCTGTACACTTACATTTTTAGTGACCCTTACCCTGAATAAACAGTGACTCTGTACAGTTACACAGTGAGTGATCCTTACCTTGAATAATCAGTGACTCTGTACAGTTACTCAGTGAGTGATCCTTACCTTGAATAAACAATGATTCTGTACAGTTACACAGTGAGTGATCCTTACCTTGAATAAACAATGATTCTGTACAGTTACACAGTGAGTGATCCTTACCTTGAATAAACAATGATTCTGTACAGTTACACAGTGAGTGATCCTTTCCCTGCTGAATAAACAGTGATTCTGTACAGTTACACAGTGAGTGATCCTTACCCTGAATAAACAGTGACTCTGTACAGTTACACAGTGAGTGACCCTTACCCTGCTGAATAACCTTTGACTCTGTATAGTTACACAGTGAGTGATCCTTACCCTGCTGAATAAACAGTGTCTCTGTACAATTACACAGTGAGTGATCCTTACCCTGAATAAACAGTGACTCTGTACAGTTACACAGTGACTGATCTTTACCCTGAATAAACAGTGACTCTGTACAGTTACACAGTGACTGATCTTTACCCTGAATAAACAGTGACTCTGTACAGTTACACAATGATTGATCCTTACCCTGAATAAACAGTGACTCTGTACAGTTACACAATGAGTGATCCTTACCCTGAATAAACAGTGACTCTGTACAGTTACACAATGAGTGATCCTTACCCTGAATAAACAGTGATGCTGTACAGTTACACAGTGAGTGATCCTTACCCTGAATAAACAGTGACTCTGTACAGTTACATATTGACTGCTCTTTACCCTGCGGTATAAGCAGTGACCCTGTACAGTTACACAGTGAGTGATCCTTACCCTGAATAAACAGTGACTCTGTAGAGTTAAACAGTGAGTGATCCTTACCTTGAATAAACAGTGATTCTGTACAGTTACACAGTGAGAGATCCTTACCCTGAATAAACAGTGACTCTCTACAGTTACACAGTGGGTGATCCTTACCCTGCTGAATAATCAGTGACTCTGTACAGTTACACAGTGAGTGATCCTTACCCTTGAATAAACAGTTACTCTGTAAAGTTACGCAGTGAGTGCCCCTTACCCTGAATAAACAGTGACTCTGTACAGTTACCCAGTGTGTGATCCTCATCCTGAATAAACAGTGACTCTGTACAGTTACTCAGTGACTGATCTTTACCCTGAATAAACAGTGACTCTGTACAGTTACACAGTGACTGATCTTTACCCTGAATAAACAGTGACTCTGTACAGTTACACTGTGACTGATCTTTACCCTGAATAAACAGTGACTCTGTACAGTTACACAATGATTGATCCTTACCCTGAATAAACAGTGACTCTGTACAGTTACACAATGAGTGATCCTTACCCTGAATAAACAGTGACTCTGTACAGTTACACAATGTGTGATCCTTACCCTGAATAAACAGTGATGCTGTACAGTTACACAGTGAGTGATCCTTACCCTGAATAAACAGTGACTCTGTAGAGTTAAACAGTGAGTGATCCTTACCTTGAATAAACAGTGATTCTGTACAGTTACACAGTGAGAGATCCTTACCCTGAATAAACAGTGACTCTCTACAGTTACACAGTGGGTGATCCTTACCCTGCTGAATAATCAGTGACTCTGTACAGTTACACAGTGAGTGATCCTTACCCTGCTGAATAGCAGTGACTCTGTACAGTTACACAGTGAGTGATCCTTACCCTGAATATACAGTGACTCTGTATAGCTACACAGTGAGTAACCCTTACCCTGAATAAACAGTGACTCTGTACAGTTACACAGTGTGTGATCGTTACCCTGAATAAACAGTGGCTCTGTACACTTACACAGTGAGTGATCCTTACCCTGTTGAATAAACAGTGACTCTGTAGATTTACACATTGATTGATCTTTACCTTGAATAAACAGTGACTCTGTACAATTAAAAAGTGAGTTATCCTTAACTTGAACAAACACTGAATCTGTACAGTTAAACAGTGAGTAATCCTTACCCTGAATAAAAAATGATTCTGTACAGTTACACAGTGAGTGATCCTTACCTTGAATAAACAATGATTCTGTACAGTTACACAGTGAGTGATCCTTTCCCTGCTGAATAAACAGTGATTCTGTACAGTTACACAGTGAGTGATCCTTACCCTGAATAAACAGTGACTCTGTACAGTTACACAGTGAGTGACCCTTACCCTGCTGAATAACCTTTGACTCTGTATAGTTACACAGTGAGTGATCCTTACCCTGCTGAATAAACAGTGTCTCTGTACAATTACACAGTGAGTGATCCTTACCCTGAATAAACAGTGACTCTGTACAGTTACACAGTGACTGATCTTTACCCTGAATAAACAGTGACTCTGTACAGTTACACAGTGACTGATCTTTACCCTGAATAAACAGTGACTCTGTACAGTTACACAATGATTGATCCTTACCCTGAATAAACAGTGACTCTGTACAGTTACACAATGAGTGATCCTTACCCTGAATAAACAGTGACTCTGTACAGTTACACAATGAGTGATCCTTACCCTGAATAAACAGTGATGCTGTACAGTTACACAGTGAGTGATCCTTACCCTGAATAAACAGTGACTCTGTACAGTTACATATTGACTGCTCTTTACCCTGCGGTATAAGCAGTGACCCTGTACAGTTACACAGTGAGTGATCCTTACCCTGAATAAACAGTGACTCTGTAGAGTTAAACAGTGAGTGATCCTTACCTTGAATAAACAGTGATTCTGTACAGTTACACAGTGAGAGATCCTTACCCTGAATAAACAGTGACTCTCTACAGTTACACAGTGGGTGATCCTTACCCTGCTGAATAATCAGTGACTCTGTACAGTTACACAGTGAGTGATCCTTACCCTGCTGAATAGCAGTGACTCTGTACAGTTACACAGTGAGTGATCCTTACCCTTGAATAAACAGTTACTCTGTAAAGTTACGCAGTGAGTGCCCCTTACCCTGAATAAACAGTGACTCTGTACAGTTACCCAGTGTGCGATCCTCATCCTGAATAAACAGTGACTCTGTACACTTACACTTTTAGTGACCCTTACCCTGAATAAACAGTGACTCTGTACATTTACACAGTGAGTGATCCTTACCTTGAATAAACAATGATTCTGTACAGTTACACAGTGAGTGATCCTTACCTTGAATAAACAATGATTCTGTACAGTTACACAGTGAATGATCCTTACCTTGAATAAACAATGATTCTGTACAGTTACACAGTGAGTGATCCTTTCCCTGCTGAATAAACAGTGATTCTGTACAGTTACACAGTGAGTGATCCTTACCCTGAATAAACAGTGACTCTGTACAGTTACACAGTGAGTGACCCTTACCCTGCTGAATAACCTTTGACTCTGTATAGTTACACAGTGAGTGATCCTTACCCTGCTGAATAAACAGTGTCTCTGTACAATTACACAGTGAGTGATCCTTACCCTGAATAAACAGTGACTCTGTACAGTTACACATTGAGTGATCCTTACCCTGCTGAATACACAGTGACTCTGTACAGTTACTCAGTGAGTGACCCTCATCCTGAATAAACAGTGACTCTGTACAGTTACACAGTGAGTGACTCTTATCCTGCATAAACAGTGACTCTGTACATTTACACTTTTAGTGAACCTTATCCTGAATTAACAATGACTGTGTACAGTTACACAGTGAGTGATCCTTACCTTGAATAAACAGTGATTCTCTACAGTTACACAGTGAGTGATCCTTACCCTGAATAAACAATGACTCAGTACAGTTACACAGTGACTGATCCTTACCCTGAATAAACCGTGATTCTGTACCATTACACAGTGACTGATCTTTACCCTGAATAAACAGTGACTCTGTACAGTTACATCGTGAGTGATCCTTACCTAGCTGAATAAACAGTGACTCTGTACAGTTACACAATGATTGATCCTTACCCTGAATAAACAGTGACTCTGTACAGTTACACAATGAGTGATCCTTACCCTGAATAAACAGTGACTCTGTACAGTTACACAGTGATTTATCCTGACCCTGAATAAACAGTGACTCTCTACACTTACACCTTGAGTGACCCTTACACTGGTGAATAAACATTGATTCTGTACAGTTACACAGTGAGTGATCCTTACCCTGAATAAACAGTGACTCTGAGCATTTAAATAGTGAGTGATCCTTACCTTGAATAAACACTGATTCTGTACTGTTACACAGTGAGTGATCCTTACCCTGAATAAACAATGACTCTTTACAGTTACACAGTGACTGAGCCTTACCCTGAATAAACAGTGATTCTGTACAGTTACACAGTGAATGATCCTTACCCTGAATAAACAGTGACTCTGTACAGTTACACAGTGACTGATCTTTACCCTGAATAAACAGTGACTCTGTACAGTTACATCGTGAGTGATCCTTACCTCGCTGAATAAACAGTGACTCTGTACAGTTACACAATGAGTGATCCTTACCCTGAATAAACAGTGACTCTGTACAGTTACACCGTGATTTATCCTGACCCTGAATAAACAGTGACTCTCTACACTTACACCTTGAGTGACCCTTACTCTGGTGAATAAGCAGTGATTCTGTACAGTTACACATTGAGTGATCCTTAACCTGAATAAACAGTGACTCTGTACAGTTACATATTGACTGCTCTTTACCCTGCTGTATAAGCAGTGACCCTGTACAGTTACACAGTGAGTGATCCTTATCCTGAATAAACAGTGACTCTGTACAGTTAAACAGTGAGTGATCCTTACCTTGAATAAACAGTGATTCTGTACAGTTACACAGTGAGAGATCCTTACCCTGAATAAACAGTGACTCTCTAAAGTTACACAGTGAGTGATCCTTACCCTGCTGAATAAACAATGAGTCTTTACAGTTTCACAGTGAGTGATCCATACCCTGAATAAACAGTGTCTCTGTACAGTTACTCAGTGATTTATCCTGACCCTGAATAAACAGTGACTCTGTACAGTTACACCTTGAGTGACCCTTACCCTGCTGAATAAGCCGTGATTCTGTACAGTTACACAGTGAGTGACCCTTACCCTGCTGAATAAACAGTGATTCTGTACAGTTACATAGTGAGTGCTCTTTACACTGCTGAATAAACAGTGACTCTGTACAGTTACACAGTGAGTGATCCTTTCCTTGAATAAACAGTGATTCTGTTTAGTTACATAGTGAGAGCTCCTTACCCTGAATAAACAATGACTCTGTACAGTTACACAGTGAGTGATCCTTACCCTGAATAAACAGTGACTCTGTACAATTACACAGTGAGTGACCGTTACCCTGCTGAATAAACAGTGACTCTGTACAGTTACACAGTGAGTGATCCTTACCCTGCTGAATAGCAGTGACTCTGTACAGATGCACAGTGAGTGATCCTTACCCTTGAATAAACAGTTACTCTGTACAGTTACACAGTGAGTGCCCCTTACCCTGAATAAACAGTGACTCTGTACAGTTACCCAGTGTGTGATCCTCATCCTGAATAAACAGTGACTCTGTACACTTACACTTTTAGTGACCCTTACCCTGAATAAACAGTGACTCTGTTCTGTTACACAGTGAGTGATCCTTACCTTGAATAAACAATGATTCTGTACAGTTACACAGTGAGTGATCCTTACCTTGAATAAACAATGATTCTGTACAGTTACACAGTGAGTGATCCTTACCTTGAATAAACAATGATTCTGTACAGTTACACAGTGAGTGATCCTTACCTTGAATAAACAATGATTCTGTACAGTTACACAGTGAGTGATCCTTACCCTGCTGAATAAACAGTGATTCTGTACAGTTACACAGTGAGTGATCCTTACCCTGAATAAACAGTGACTCTGTACAGTTACACAGTGAGTGACCCTTACCCTGCTGAATAACCTTTGACTCTGTATAGTTACACATTGAGTGATCCTTACCCTGCTGAATAAACAGTGACTCTGTACAATTACGCAGTGAGTGATCCTTACCCTGATTAAACAGTGACTCTGTACAGTTACACAGTGAATGACCCTTACCCTGCTGAATAACCAGTGACTCTGTACAGTTACACAGTGAGTGATCCTTACCCTGCTGAATAGCAGTGACTCTGTACAGATGCACAGTGAGTGATCCTTACCCTTGAATAAACAGTTACTCTGTACAGTTACACAGTGAGTGCCCCTTACCCTGAATAAACAGTGACTCTGTACAGTTACCCAGTGTGTGATCCTCATCCTGAATAAACAGTGACTCTGTACACTTACACTTTTAGTGACCCTTACCCTGAATAAACAGTGACTCTGTTCTGTTACACAGTGAGTGATCCTTACCTTGAATAAACAATGATTCTGTACAGTTACACAGTGAGTGATCCTTACCTTGAATAAACAATGATTCTGTACAGTTACACAGTGAGTGATCCTTACCTTGAATAAACAATGATTCTGTACAGTTACACAGTGAGTGATCCTTACCTTGAATAAACAATGATTCTGTACAGTTACACAGTGAGTGATCCTTACCTTGAATAAACAATGATTCTGTACAGTTACACAGTGAGTGATCCTTACCTTGAATAAACAATGATTCTGTACAGTTACACAGTGAGTAATCCTTACCCTGCTGAATAAACAGTGATTCTGTACAGTTACACAGTGAGTGATCCTTACCCTGAATAAACAGTGACTCTGTACAGTTACACAGTGAGTGACCCTTACCCTGCTGAATAACCTTTGACTCTGTATAGTTACACATTGAGTGATCCTTACCCTGCTGAATAAACAGTGACTCTGTACAATTACACAGTGAGTGATCCTTACCCTGATTAAACAGTGACTCTGTACAGTTACACAGTGAATGACCCTTACCCTGCTGAATAACCAGTGACTCTGTATAGTTACACAGTGAGTGATCCTTACCCTGAATAAACAGTGACTCTGTACAGTTATACAGTGTGTGATCCTCATCCTGAATAAATGTTAGCCCCCGAACAGCCTGGATTTTATTTTCAGGTTCTTCCCCTTGCTCTGGACCCTCCACTCACTCATCCACCATCCCTTCCCACTCACTGCTCTGCGCCCCCCAGCCAGACGAATGTGACTGTCTTTTGTTACAGACATGGGAGGAGAGTTACCCTGAACTCTTCCTGTACACTCTGTGAGCAGTGTTGATTTGGAAAGGGATGTGTGTACTACTCACAGCACCACCACCACCACCCCCTGCCCCAAGTATGCAATGTTAGATATAAAGGGTTCATTGGTGGTTTTAAATTCTGTCGGGTGATGTGACTGATTTTGGCAGCGTGTGTGAGGATGTTCTTATGAGCTGAACTGCCCACTGAGCTGCCAATTTAGCCAAAAGGACGATGGCTAAGATTGGCTAATGAATTTTATTTGGTTCTTGTTGTCAGAATAATGCCGATTCTGGACAATTAATTGCAAGTTCAGAGCATTGAACAAATGACATCTCATCTTCTGTCTCGATCCTTTCACAGTGGTGGTTCCAGGGGTACACTTAATCAATTTGAAGTGTTAATCACTGAGGAATATCCTCTCCTGATATCTTATTCACCCTTGTCTCTGTCTGTGTCTCTGTTTCTCTCAGTCTCTCGAAAAATCTCCCCCTTGTTCTGCCTCTGCTATTTGACCTGTTGCTCACTGTGTGATCTCTCACTGTCTATATATTGTTTCTGTTCTCTCATTGTCTCTATGTCCATCTCTCTGTTTGGTCTCTATCTCTCTGTTTCTCTCTCTGTCTATCTCTCTCTCTCTCACTCTCTCTTTCTGTCTCTGTCTCTCTGCCTCTGTTTTTCTCTCTCTATCCCTATCTCTCTGTGTCTCTTTCCCTGTCCATCTCTATCTCTCCCTCTCTTTCTGTGTCTGTCTCTCTTAGTCTCTCTCTATTTGTCCCTCCGTCTTTCACTATGTATCTCTCTCTATCTATCTCTCTGTCTCTCTCTGTCTCCCTTTCTCTCTCTGCCTCTATCTCTGATACTTTCTTTCTCTCTTTATCTCTGCCTCTCTCTCTCTCACTGGTCCTCTCTCAATCTCTCCTTCCCTGTCTCCTTATCACTCTCTTTCTCATTCTCTGTCTCTCTCTCGCTCTCTGTTCCTCTCTCTCTCGCGTTTCCTCTCACTCTGTCACTTTCTTTCTCTCTCTATCTCTGTCTCTCTCTCTCTCTCTCTCTGTTCCTCTCTCTCTGTCTCTCTTTCTCTCTGTTCCTATCTCTGTTTCTTTCTCTCGATCTCTCTCCTTCAGGTTCCATATGGTCTGTGTGGGCACATGCATGTAAGTGTGAGTGTGCACATGTACATCGCACTGGGACAGAATGGCTGAATCACTCCAGGTAGCCACCCTAAGGGGTATCTGAGCTCATAGACTGAGGAAGGTGGATGAGATTCCATGCCCACAGTCTATCAGTACCCGCCTGGCGGTGCAGGGGTGAAGGTGGAGGGGGTACGGCTGGAGGGAGGGGAGGGAATGAGCAGAAAAATTGATTCAGGATGAAGGCAAACAGGAGAGGAACGAAGGGAAAAGAGCTAGGAATTGTTAAATGGGATGTTTTTTCTGTGGGGAGGAGGTGGGAATGATATACTGCCTTGGATCAGGAGTCAGGATTAAATCCAAGCGGCTGTCAGTGGTATGCACAACGTCGAGAGATTTATATCCTGGTTGTGTTCCATCTGGGAAAGGGATTGAGCGTTGTCGGTGAGTCAGGTCTCACTTCAGTCCAGTCAATACACTACACACTTCCAGACAGATTTCACTACAGAGTTCACTACTGACTTCACTACAGAGGTCCACGCAAAGTTCCACACAGAGTTCACTACAGAGTTCCAAACAGAGTTCACTACAGAGTTCACTACAGTGTTCCACACAGAGTTCACTACAGAGTTCACTATTGAGGTCACTACACACTTCCGCACAGATTTCACTACAGAGTTCATTTCAGAGGTCCACACAAAGTTCCACACAGTGTTCACTACAGAGTTCCACACAGAGTTCACTACAGACTTCCACAGAGTTCACTACAGGGTTCACCACAGAGTTCACTACAGAGTTCTAGACAGAGTTCACTACAGAGTTCACCACAAAGAGTTCACTACAGAGTTCCACACAGAGTTCACCATAGAATTCCACAGAGAGTTCACAACAGAGTTCACCAGAAAGTTCACTGCCAAGTTCTAGACAGAGTTCACTACAGAGTTCCACAGAGAGTTCATTACAGAGTTCACCAGAGAGTTCACTACAGAGTTCTAGACAGAGTTCACTACAGAGTTCACTAGAGAGTTCACTACAGAGTTCTAGACAGAGTTCACAACAGAGTTCACCAGAGAGTTCACTACAGATTTCACCAGAGAGTTCACTACAGAGTTCACCACAGAGAGTTCACTACAGAGTTCACCATAGAGAGTTCACTACAGAGTTCCATACAGAGTTCACTACAGAGTTCACCACAGAGTTCACTACAGGGTTCTAGACAGAGGCACCTTATCAAAGATCTTCTGGAAATCGAGATATACGACATCTACATCATCCCCATTATCCACTTTGTCACGTCTTCAAAGAACTCTAGCAAATTAGTCAAACACGATTTACTCTTCATAAAACCATGCTGACTCCAATGGATTGCATTTTGACTTTCCAAATGCCCCATTACTACTTCCTTAATAATGGATTCCAACAATTTCCCAATGACAGACGTTAAACTAACTGGTCTATAGCTTCCTACTTTCAGTCTGCCCCCCGTTTTTGAATAAGGGTGTTATATTAACATTTTTCCAATCCACTGGAACCTTTCCAGAATCCAGGGAATTTTGGAATATTATAGCCAATGCATCCACTATCTCCGCTGCCACTTCCTTTAAGACCCTGGGATGTAGACCATCAGGTCCTGGAGACTTGTCACCCTTTAATCCCAATAGTTTGCTCAGTACTTTTTCTCTAGTGATGGTGATTGTTCTAAGTTCCTCCTTCTCTATATCCTCTGCACTACCTGTTACTATTGGGGTGGTACTAGTGTCCTTCACTGTGAAAACTGAGGCAAAATATTGATTAAGCGTCTCTGCCATTTATGTGTTGCCCACTATTAACTCCCTAGTCTCGTCCTCCAAGGGACCAACATTCACTTTAGCTACGCTCTTTCCTTTTATATACTTGTAGAAGCTTTTGCTATCAGTTTTTACACAGAGTTCACTATAGATCTCCACACAGACTTCCACAGAGAGTTCACAATAGAGTTCCACACAGAGTTCACTACAGAGTTCCACACAGTGTTTCACACAGAGTCAACATGCAATTTGTGTCAGAGGACGAGTTTGTCTAACCCAAGCTTCTAAACCCTCCAAGGTCAACGCTGTCAGGAGGAATATTTACTGAGGCATTGTAAGTGAAATATACAGTCCTGTCTCAAATGGAAAAAATTCCCAGATTCCATGCTGTGTCCCACTGTCCTACAGAGTTACACATATACAGGGCAGAGAGGACTCACCATCAATAGAGTAAACTCCCTCTACACTGTCCCCATCAAACACTCCCAGGACAGGTGCAGCACGGGGTTAGATACAGCGTAAAGCTCCCTCTACACCGTCCCCATCAAACACTCCCAGGGCAGGTACAGCACGGGGTTAGATACAGAGTGAAGCTCCTCCTGCACTGTGTGTGAGTTTCTGTCTGTGTGTGTCACAGAGTGCATGTGAGAGAGTGTGTGATTGCATATGATGGCGTCATTAGGAAGTGAAAGTGGAGTGGGTGAGTCTGTGTGTCAGAGTGTGTGCATGTGCGTGTGTGTGACTCTGTTTGTGGTTTGAGTGTGAGTGACAGTTTCTGTATTGTGCATGAGAGTGTGTGTATGTGTGTGTGTGAGACAGTCTCTGTAATGTGTGAGTGTGTATGTGTGTATTCGTGTGTGGTGGTCTCTGTAGTGTGTGTGAGTATGTCTGTGTGTGTGACATTCTCTGTAGTATGTATGTGTGTGTGTGTGTGTGTGTGAGTCTCTGTAGCATGTATGTGTATGTGTTTGTGAGACGGTGTCTGTAGTGTGTGTGTGTGTGTGACAGTCTCTATATTGTGTGTGTGTGTGTGTGTGACAGTCTCTGTAGCATGATTGTGTATGTGTTTGTGAGACGGTCCCTGTAGTGTGTGTGTGTGTGACTGTCTCTGTATTGTGTGCGTGTCTGTGTGTGACAGTCTCCGTAGCGTGTGAGTGTGTATGTGTGTGTGTGGTGGTCTCTGTAGTGTGGTTGAGTGTGTCTGTGTGTGTGTGTAACAGTCTCTGTAGCATGTAAGTATGTTTATGTGTGTGTGTGGTTGTCTCTGTAGTGTTTGTGAGCATGTGTATGTGTGTGTCTGTGTGTGTGTGTGTGTGAGACAGTCTCTGTAGCGTGTAAGTGTGTGTATGTGTGTGTGTGTGTGTGTGTGTGGTGGTCTCTCTAGTGTGAGTGTGAGTCTGGATATTGGGTTTGTAAGGGATTTACAAAGAGAGCAGATCAGAAGGCTTCCCTGACTTGTTGCGTGATCCTGTTTTGGAACCGAGTGTGGATCAGCCTCGACTCCCTTGCTAACTAATTCACATCTCTGCTGTAACCTGAACCTCCTCGCTCCCAGTCACATTGTGTCTAATCTCCTCTCCAAACAGTGGAAACTACAGTCGGCAAAGAACTCCAACATATCCTTCCTCTGCCCGAGGCAAGAAGCTCCATTCTACTGTCAGTCTCCCATCAGCAAGACAACACCGGGAAGAACCGCCCCCCCAGCCAACAACACCCAACATCACCGTCCCCCCGGCCAACCACCCCCCCCCCCCCGCTAACCACCCCACACCCAACATCACCCTCCCCCCCAGCCAATAACACCCTCCCCCCCCGCCAACAACACCCTCCCCCCCGCCAACCACCCCACACCCAACATCACCCTCCCCACCACCAACCACCCAACACCCAACATCACCCTCCCCCCCAGCCAACAACACCCTCCCCACTGTCACAAAAAAAAATCCTGCATCCAATATGAATCAGGCTCTGACAGGATATAAATCCCACAGAGAACTGCAAAGCAAATCAAAAGGTTCCTCAACACCAAGACCATCAAACACTCCCAGGACAGGTACAGCACGGGGTTAGATACAGAGTAAATGTCCCTCTACACCGTCCCCATCAAACACTCCCAGGACAGGTACAGCACGGGGTTAGATACAGAGTAAAGCTCCCTCTACACTGTCCCCATCAAACACTCCCAGGACAGGTACAGCACGGGGTTAGATACAGAGTAAATGTCCCTCTACACCGTCCCCATCAAACACTCCCAGGACAGGTACAGCACGGGGTTAGATACAGAGTAAATCTCCCTCTACACTGTCCCCCTCAAACACTCCCAGGACAGGTACAGCACGGGGTTAGATACAGAGTAAAGCTCTCTCTACACTGTCCCCATCAAACACTCCCAGGACAGGGACAGCACGGGGTTAGATACAGAGTAAATCTCCCTCTACACTGTCCCCATCAAACACTCCCAGGACAGGTACAGCACGGGGTTAGATACAGAGTAAATGTCCCTCTACACCGTCCCCATCAAACACTCCCAGGACAGGTACAGCACGGGGTTAGATACAGAGTAAATCTCCCTCTACACTGTCCCCATCAAACACTCCCAGGACAGGGACAGCACGGGGTTAGATACAGAGTAAAGCCCCCTCTACACTGTCCCCATCAAACACTCCCAGGACAGGTACAGCACGGGGTTAGATACAGAGTAAATCTCTCTCTACACCGTCCCCATTACACACTCCCAGGACAGGTACAGCACGGGGTTAGATACAGAGTAAAGCTCCCTGTACACCGTCCCCATCAAACACTCCCAGGACAGGTACAGCACGGGGTTAGATACAGAGTAAAGCTCTCTCTACACCGTCCCCATCAAACACTCCCAGGACAGGTACAGCACGGGGTTAGATACAGAGTAAAGCTCTCTCTACACCGTCCCCATCAAACACTCCCAGGACAGGAACAGCACGGGGTTAGATACAGAGTAAAGCTCCCTGTACACCGTCCCCATCAAACACTCCCAGGACAGGTACAGCACGGGGTTAGATACAGAGTAAAGCTCTCTCTACACCGTCCCCATCAAACACTCCCAGGACAGGTACAGCAAGGGGTTAGATACAGAGTAAAGGTCCCTCTACACTGTCCCCATCAAACACTCCCAGGACAGGTACAGCACGGGGTTAGATACAGAGTAAAGCTCCCTCTACACTGTCCCCATCAAACACTCCCAGGACAGGTACAGCACGGGGTTAGATACAGAGTAAATCTCCCTCTACACCGTCCCCATCAAACACTCCCAGGACAGGTACAGCACGGGGTTAGATACAGAGTAAATCTCCCTCTACACCGTCCCCATCAAACACTCCCAGGACAGGTACAGCACGGGGTTAGATACAGAGTAAAGCTCCCTCTACACTGTCCCCATCAAACACTCCCAGGACAGGTACAGCACGGGGTTAGATACAGAGTAAAGCTCTCTCTACACTGTCCCCATCAAACAATCCCAGGACAGGTACAGCACGGGGTTAGATACAGAGTAAATCTCCCTCTACACTGTCCCCATTAAACACTCCCAGGACAGGTACAGCACGGGGTTAGATACAGAGTAAAGCTCCCTCTACACTGTCCCCATCAAACACTCCCAGGACAGGTACAGCACGGGGTTAGATACAGAGTAAAGCTTCCTCTACACCGTCCCCATCAAACACTCCCAGGACAGGTACAGCACGGGGTTAGATACAGAGTAAATCTCCCTCTACACCGTCACCATCAAACACTCCCAGGACAGGTACAGCACGGGGTTAGATACAGAGTAAAGGTCTCTCTACACTGTCCCCATCAAACACTCCCAGGACAGGTACAGCACGGGGTTAGATACAGAGTAAAGCTCCCTCTACACCGTCCCCATCAAACACTCCCAGGACAGGTACAGCACGGGGTTAGATACAGAGTAAATCTCCCTCTACACTGTCCCCATCAAACACTCCCAGGACAGGTACAGCACGGGGTTAGATACAGAGTAAATCTCCCTCTACACTGTCCCCATCAAACACTCCCAGGACAGGTACAGCACGGGGTTAGATACAGAGTAAATCTCCCTCTACACTGTCCCCATCAAACACTCCCAGGACAGGTACAGCACGGGGTTAGATACAGAGTAAAGCTCCCTCTACACTGTCGCCATCAAACACTCCCAGGACAGGTACAGCACGGGGTTAGATACAGAGTAAAGCTCCCTCTACACTGTACCCATCAAACACTCCCAGGACAGGGGCAGCACGGGGTTAGATACAGAGTAAAGCTCCCTCTACACTGTCCCCATCAAACACTCCCAGGACAGGTACAGCATGGGGTTAGATACAGAGTAAAGCACCATCTACACCGTCCCCATCAAACACTCCCAGGACAGGTACAGCACGGGGTTAGATACAGAGTAAAGCTCCCTCTACACTGTCCCCATCAAACACTCCCAGGACAGGTACAGCACGGGGTTAGATACAGAGTAAAGCACCATCTACACTGTCCCCATCAAACACTCCCAGGACAGGTACAGCATGGGGTTAGATACAGAGTAAAGCTCCCTCTACACTGTCCCCATCAAACACTCCCAGGACAGGTATAGCACGGGGTTAGATACAGAGTAAAGCTTCCTCTACACCTTCCCCATCAAACACTCCCAGGACAGGTACAGCACGGGGTTAGATACAGAGTAAACCCTCTACACACCGTCCCCATCAAACACTCCCAGGACAGGTACAGCACGGGGTTAGATACAGAGTAAACCCTCTACACATCGTCCCCATCAAACACTCCCAGGACAGGTACAGCACGGGGTTAGATACAGAGTAAAGCTTCCTCTACACCTTCCCCATCAAACACTCCCAGGACAGGTACAGCACGGGGTTAGATACAGAGTAAACCCTCTACACACCGTCCCCATCAAACACTCCCAGGACAGGTACAGCACGGGGTTAGATACAGAGTAAAGCTCCCTCTGCACTGTCCCCATCAAACTGTCTCAGGACAGGGACAGCACGGGGTTAGATACAGAGTAAATCTCCCTCTACACTGTCCCCATCAAACACTCCCAGGACAGGTACAGCACGGGGTTAGATACAGAGTAAAACTCCCTCTACACTGTCCCCATCAAACACTCCCAGGACAGGTACAGCACAGGGTTAGATACAGAGTAAACCCTCTACACTGTCCCCATCAAACACTCCCAGGACAGGTACAGCACGGGGTTAGATACAGAGTAAATCTCCCTCTACACTGTCCCCATCAAACACTCCCAGGACAGGTACAGCACAGGGTTAGATACAGAGTAAACCCTCTACACTGTCCCCATCAAACACTCCCAGGACAGGTACAGCACGGGGTTAGATACAGAGTAAATCTCCCTCTACACTGTCCCCATCAAACACTCCCAGGACAGGTACAGCACGGGGTTAGATACAGAGTAAATCATCCTCTACACTGTCCCCATCAAACACTCCCAGGACAGGTACAGCACGGGGTTAGATACAGAGTAAAGCTCCCTCTACACTGTCCCCATCAAACACTCCCAGGGCAGGTACAGCACGGGGTTAGATACAGAGTAAATCTCCCTCTACACTGTCCCCATCAAACACTCCCAGGACAGGGACAGCACGGGGTTAGATACAGAGTAAAGCTCCCTCTACACTGTCCCCATCAAACACTCCCAGGACAGGTACAGCACGGGGTTAGATACAGAGTAAAGCTCCCTCTACACTGTCCCCATCAAACACTCTCAGGACAGGTACAGCACGGGGTTAGATACAGAGTAAAGCTCCCTCTACACTGTCCCCATCAAACACTCCCAGGACAGGTACAGCACGGGGTTAGATACAGAGTAAAGCTCCCTCTACACTGTCCCCATCAAACACTCCCAGGACAGGTACAGCACGGGGTTAGATACAGAGTAAAGCTCCCTCTACACTCTCCCCATCAAACACTCCCAGGACAGGTACAGCACGGGGTTAGATACAGAGTAAATCACCCTCTACACTGTCCCCATCAAACACTCCCAGGACAGGGACAGCACGGGGTTAGATACAGAGTAAATCACCCTCTACACTGTCCCCATCAAACACTCCCAGGACAGGGACAGCACGGGGTTAGATACAGGGTAAAGCTCTCTCTACACTGTCCCCATCAAACACTCCCAGGACAGGTACAGCACGGGGTTAGATACAGAGTAAAGCTCCCTCTACACCGTCCCCATCAAACACTCCCAGGACAGGTACAGCACGGGGTTAGATACAGAGTAAAGCTCCTTCTACACTGTCCACATCAAACACTCCCAGGGCAGTTACAGCACGGGACAAAAACAGAATTACCTGGAAAAACTCAGCAGGTCTGGCAGCATCAGCGGAGAAGAAAAGAGTTGACTTTTCAAGTCCTCATGATCCTTCCACAGAACTGAGTGAATATAAGGAGAGGGGTGAAATATAAGCTGGTTTAAGTTGGGAGTGGGGGGGGGTGGTTTGGGTGCACGGAGAGAAGTGGAGGGGGGGGTGTGGTTGTAGGGACAAGCAAGCAGTGATAGGAGCAGATCATCAAAAGATGTCACAGACAAAAGTACAAAAGAACACAGAGGTGTTGAAGGTGGTGATATTATCTAAACGAATGTGCTAATTAAGAATGGATGGTAGGGCACTCAAGCTATAGCTCTAGTGGGGGTGGGGGGGCATAAAAGATTTAAAAATGATGGAAATAGGTGGGAAAAGAAAAATCTATATAAATTATTGGAAAAAACAAAAGGAAGGGGGAAGAAACAGAAAGGGGGTGGGGGGATGGAGGAGGGAGTTCAAGATCTAAAGTTGTTGAATTCAATATTCAGTCCGGAAGGCTGTAAAGTGCTTAGTCGGAAGATGAGGTGTTGTTCCTCCAGTTTGCGTTGGGCTTCACTGGAACAATGCAGCAAGCCAAGGACAGACATGTGTGCAAGAGAGCAGGGTGGAGTGTTAAAATGGCAAGCGACAGGGAGGTTTGGGTCATTCTTGCAGACAGACCGCAGGTGTTCTGCAAAGCGGTCGCCCAGTTTACGTTTGGTCTCTCCAATGTAGAGGAGACCACATTGGGAGCAACGAATGCAGTAGACTAAGGTGGGGGAAATGCAAGTGAAATGCTGCTTCACTTGAAAGGAGTGTTTGGGCCCTTGGATGGTGAGGAGAGAGGAAGTGAAGGGGCGGGTGTTACATCTTTTGTGTGGGCATAGGGAGGTGCCATAGGTGGGGGTTGGGGAGTAGGGGGTGATGGAGGAGTGGACCAGGGTGTCACGGAGGGAGCGATCCCTACAGAACGCCGCCGGGGGGTTGAAGGGAAGATGTGTTTGGTGATGGCATCATGCTGGAGTTGGCGGAAATGGCAGAGGATGATCCTTTGAATGCGGAGGCTGGTGGGGTGATAAGTGAGGGCAAGGGGGACCCTATCATGTTTCTGGGAGGGAGGAGAAGGTGTGAGGGCGGATGAGTGGGAGATGGGCCGGACACGGTTGAGTGCCCTGTCAAGGACTGTGGGTGGAAAACCTCGGTTAAGGAAGAAGGAGGACATGTCAGAGGAACTGTTTTTGAAAGTGGCATCATCAGAACAGATGCGACAGAGGCGAAGGAACTGAGAGAATGGGATGGAGTCCTTACAGGAAACGGGGTGTGAGGAGCTGCAGTCGAGGCAGCTGTGGGAGTCTGTAGGCTTGTAATGGATATTGTTGGACAGTCTATCACCAGAGATTGAGACAGAGAGGTCAAGGAAGGGAAGGGAAGTGTCAGAGATGGACCATGTGAAAATGATGGAGGGGTGGAGATTGGAAGCAAAATTAATCAATTTTCCCAGGTCCTGACGAGAGCATGAAGCAGCACCGAAGTAATCATCAATGTACCGGAGAAAAAGTTGTGGGAGGGGGCCGGAGTAGGACTGGAGCAAGGAATATTCCACATACCCCATAAAGAGACAAGCATAGCTGGGGCCCATGCGGGTACCCATAGCCACACCTTTTATTTGGAGGAAATGAGAGGAGTTGAAGGAGAAATTGTTCAGCGTGAGAACAGGTTCAGCCAGACGGAGGAGAGTAGTGGTGGATGGGGATTGTTCGGGCCTCTGTTCGAGGAAGAAGCTAAGGGCCCTCAGACCATCCTGGTGGGGGATGGAGGTGTAGAGGGATTGGACGTCCATGGTGAAGAGGAAGCGGTTGGGGCCAGGGAACTGGAAATTGTTCATATGATGTAGGGCGTCAGAGGAATCACGGATGTAGGTGGGAAGGGACTGGACAAGGGGAGAGGGAAGGGAGTCAAGATAACAAGAAATAAGTTCCGTGGGGAAGGAGCAAGCTGACACGATCGGTCTGCTGGGACAGTCCTGTTTGTGGATTTTGGGTAGGAGATAGAAGCGGACCGTCCGAGGTTGGACGACTATCAGGTTGGAAGCTGTGGAAGGAAGATCCCCAGAGGAGATGAGGTCAGTGACAGTCCTGGAAACAATGGCTTGATGTTCAGTGGTGGGGTCATGGTCCAGGGAGAGGTAGGAGGAAGTGTCTGTGAGTTGACGCTCAGTTGAGGTAGAGGTCAGTGCGCCAGACAACAACAGCACCACCCTTGTCAGCGGGTTTAATGACAATGTTGGGGTTGGACCTGAGAGAATGGAGTGCAGCAAGTTCAGAGAGAGAGAGATTAGATTGGGTGAGAGGAGCAGAGAAATTGAGACGACTAATGTCGCGCCGACAGTTCTCAATGAAAAGATCAAGAGAAGGTAAGAATCCAGAGGGAGGGGTCCAAGTGGAGGGAGAATATTGGAGGTGGGTGAAAGGATCCGTTGAGAGGGAGAGGACACCTGCCCAAAGAAGTGAGCATGGAGACGAAGACGGCGGAAGAAGAGTTCAGCATCGTGCTGACCCCAAATTCATTGAGATGAGGGCGTAAGGGTATGAAACTAAGTACTTTGCTGAGCACTGAATGTTCAGCATCGGAGAGGGGAAGGTCAGGGGGTATAGTGAATACACGGCCGGGGTTGGTATTGGAAGATGGGGTGGGGACGGAGGGATAGGCAGGGGTGGAGGGTCCTAGATGGGTGTTGGTGTCGATGAGTTGTTTTGGATTTCCAGCATCTGCAGATTTTGTTTTTATCTCTTAGTTACAGCACGGGGTTAGATACAAAGTAAAGCTCCCTCTACACTGTCCCCATCAAACACTCCCAGGACAGGTACAGCACGGGGTTAGATACAGAATAAAGCTCCCTCTACACCGTCCCCATCAAACACTCCCAGGACAGGTACAGCACGGGGTTGGATACAGAGTAAAGCTCCTTCTACACCATCCCCATCAAACAATCCCAGGGCAGGTACAGCACGGGGTTAGATACAGAGTAAAGCTCTCTCCATACTGTCCCCATCAAACACTCCCAGGACAGGTACAGCACGGGGTTAGATACAGAGTAAAGCTCTCTCCATACTGTCCCCATCAAACACTCCCAGGACAGGTACAGTACGGGGTTAGATACAGAGTAAAGCTCCCTCTACACTGTCCCCATCAAACTCTCCCAGGGCAGGTACAGCACGTTGTTAGATACACAGTAAAGCTCCCTCTACACTGTCCCCATCAAACACTCCCAGGACAGGTACAGCGCGGGGCTAGATACAGAGTAAATCTCCCTCTACACTGTCCCCATCAAACACTCCCAGGACAGGTACAGCACGGGGTTAGATACAGAGTAAACCCTCTACACTGTCCCCATCAAACACTCCCAGGACAGGTACAGCACGGGGTTAGATACAGAGTAAATCTCCCTCTACACTGTCCCCATCAAACACTCCCAGGACAGGTACAGCACGGGGTTAGATACAGAGTAAAGCTCCCTCTACACTGTCCCCATCAAACACTCCCAGGACAGGTACAGCACGGGGTTAGATACAGAGTAAATCTCCCTCTACACTGTCCCCATCAAACACTCCCAGGACAGGTACAGCATGGGGTTAGATACAGAGTAAAGCTCTCTCTACACTGTCCCCATCAAACACTCCCAGGACAGGGACAGCACGGGGTTAGATACAGAGTAAAGCTCCCTCTACACTGTCCACATCAAACACTCCCAGGGCAGTTACAGCACGGGACAAAAACAGAATTACCTGGAAAAACTCAGCAGGTCTGGCAGCATCAGCGGAGAAGAAAAGAGTTGACTTTTCAAGTCCTCATGATCCTTCCACAGAACTGAGTGAATATAAGGAGAGGGGTGAAATATAAGCTGGTTTAAGTTGGGAGTGGGGGGGGGTGGTTTGGGTGCAAGGAGAGAAGTGGAGGGGGGGGTGTGGTTGTAGGGACAAGCAAGCAGTGATAGGAGCAGATCATCAAAAGATGTCACAGACAAAAGTACAAAAGAACACAGAGGTGTTGAAGGTGGTGATATTATCTAAACGAATGTGCTAATTAAGAATGGATGGTAGGGCACTCAAGCTATAGCTCTAGTGGGGGTGGGGGGGCATAAAAGATTTAAAAATGATGGAAATAGGTGGGAAAAGAAAAATCTATATAAATTATTGGAAAAAACAAAAGGAAGGGGGAAGAAACAGAAAGGGGGTGGGGGGATGGAGGAGGGAGTTCAAGATCTAAAGTTGTTGAATTCAATATTCAGTCCGGAAGGCTGTAAAGTGCTTAGTCGGAAGATGAGGTGTTGTTCCTCCAGTTTGCGTTGGGCTTCACTGGAACAATGCAGCAAGCCAAGGACAGACATGTGTGCAAGAGAGCAGGGTGGAGTGTTAAAATGGCAAGCGACAGGGAGGTTTGGGTCATTCTTGCAGACAGACCGCAGGTGTTCTGCAAAGCGGTCGCCCAGTTTACGTTTGGTCTCTCCAATGTAGAGGAGACCACATTGGGAGCAACGAATGCAGTAGACTAAGTTGGGGGAAATGCAAGTGAAATGCTGCTTCACTTGAAAGGAGTGTTTGGGCCCTTGGATGGTGAGGAGAGAGGAAGTGAAGGGGCGGGTGTTACATCTTTTGTGTGGGCATAGGGAGGTGCCATAGGTGGGGGTTGGGGAGTAGGGGGTGATGGAGGAGTGGACCAGGGTGTCACGGAGGGAGCGATCCCTACAGAACGCCGCCGGGGGGTTGAAGGGAAGATGTGTTTGGTGATGGCATCATGCTGGAGTTGGCGGAAATGGCGGAGGATGATCCTTTGAATGCGGAGGCTGGTGGGGTGATAAGTGAGGGCAAGGGGGACCCTATCATGTTTCTGGGAGGGAGGAGAAGGTGTGAGGGCGGATGAGTGGGAGATGGGCCGGACACGGTTGAGTGCCCTGTCAAGGACTGTGGGTGGAAAACCTCGGTTAAGGAAGAAGGAGGACATGTCAGAGGAACTGTTTTTGAAAGTGGCATCATCAGAACAGATGCGACAGAGGCGAAGGAACTGAGAGAATGGGATGGAGTCCTTACAGGAAACGGGGTGTGAGGAGCTGCAGTCGAGGCAGCTGTGGGAGTCTGTAGGCTTGTAATGGATATTGTTGGACAGTCTATCACCAGAGATTGAGACAGAGAGGTCAAGGAAGGGAAGGGAAGTGTCAGAGATGGACCATGTGAAAATGATGGAGGGGTGGAGATTGGAAGCAAAATTAATCAATTTTCCCAGGTCCTGACGAGAGCATGAAGCAGCACCGAAGTAATCATCAATGTACCGGAGAAAAAGTTGTGGGAGGGGGCCGGAATAGGACTGGAGCAAGGAATATTCCACATACCCCATAAAGAGACAAGCATAGCTGGGGCCCATGCGGGTACCCATAGCCACACCTTTTATTTGGAGGAAATGAGAGGAGTTGAAGGAGAAATTGTTCAGCGTGAGAACAGGTTCAGCCAGACGGAGGAGAGTAGTGGTGGATGGGGATTGTTCGGGCCTCTGTTCGAGGAAGAAGCTAAGGGCCCTCAGACCATCCTGGTGGGGGATGGAGGTGTAGAGGGATTGGACGTCCATGGTGAAGAGGAAGCGGTTGGGGCCAGGGAACTGGAAATTGTTCATATGATGTAGGGCGTCAGAGGAATCACGGATGTAGGTGGGAAGGGACTGGACAAGGGGAGAGGGAAGGGAGTCAAGATAACAAGAAATAAGTTCCGTGGGGAAGGAGCAAGCTGACACGATCGGTCTGCTGGGACAGTCCTGTTTGTGGATTTTGGGTAGGAGATAGAAGCGGACCGTCCGAGGTTGGACGACTATCAGGTTGGAAGCTGTGGAAGGAAGATCCCCAGAGGAGATGAGGTCAGTGACAGTCCTGGAAACAATGGCTTGATGTTCAGTGGTGGGGTCATGGTCCAGGGAGAGGTAGGAGGAAGTGTCTGTGAGTTGACGCTCAGTTGAGGTAGAGGTCAGTGCGCCAGACAACAACAGCACCACCCTTGTCAGCGGGTTTAATGACAATGTTGGGGTTGGACCTGAGAGAATGGAGTGCAGCAAGTTCAGAGAGAGAGAGATTAGATTGGGTGAGAGGAGCAGAGAAATTGAGACGACTAATGTCGCGCCGACA
The DNA here is from genome assembly GCF_017639515.1 of Carcharodon carcharias. Lineage (NCBI taxonomy): Eukaryota > Metazoa > Chordata > Chondrichthyes > Lamniformes > Lamnidae > Carcharodon > Carcharodon carcharias. The sequence goes on from NW_024470768.1 coordinate 215,398, forward strand.
GTTCTCAATGAAAAGATCAAGAGAAGGTAAGAATCCAGAGGGAGGGGTCCAAGTGGAGGGAGAATATTGGAGGTGGGTGAAAGGATCCGTTGAGAGGGAGAGGACACCTGCCCAAAGAAGTGAGCATGGAGACGAAGACGGCGGAAGAAGAGTTCAGCATCGTGCTGACCCCAAATTCATTGAGATGAGGGCGTAAGGGTATGAAACTAAGTACTTTGCTGAGCACTGAATGTTCAGCATCGGAGAGGGGAAGGTCAGGGGGTATAGTGAATACACGGCCGGGGTTGGGATTGGAAGATGGGGTGGGGACGGAGGGATAGGCAGGGGTGGAGGGTCCTAGATGGGTGTTGGTGTCGATGAGTTGTTTTGGATTTCCAGCATCTGCAGATTTTGTTTTTATCTCTTAGTTACAGCACGGGGTTAGATACAAAGTAAAGCTCCCTCTACACTGTCCCCATCAAACACTCCCAGGACAGGTACAGCACGGGGTTAGATACAGAGTAAAGCTCCCTCTACACCGTCCCCATCAAACACTCCCAGGACAGGTACAGCACGGGGTTAGATACAGAGTAAATCTCCCTCTACACTGTCCCCATCAAACACTCCCAGGACAGGTACAGCACGGGGTTAGATACAGAATAAAGCTCCCTCTACACCGTCCCCATCAAACACTCCCAGGACAGGTACAGCACGGGGTTGGATACAGAGTAAAGCTCCTTCTACACCATCCCCATCAAACACTCCCAGGACAGGTACAGCACGGGGTTAGATACAGAGTAAAGCTCCCTCTACACTGTCCCCATCAAACACTCCCAGGACAGGTACAGCACGGGGTTAGATACAGAGTAAAGCTCACTCTACACTGTCCCCATCAAACACTCCCAGGACAGGTACAGCGCGGGGTTAGATACAGAGTAAAGCTCACTCTACACTGTCCCCATCAAACAATCCCAGGGCAGGTACAGCACGGGGTTAGATACAGAGTAAAGCTCTCTCCATACTGTCCCCATCAAACACTCCCAGGACAGGTACAGCACGGGGTTAGATACAGGGTAAAGCTCCCTCTACACTGTCCCCATCAAACACTCCCAGGACAGGTACAGTACGGGGTTAGATACAGAGTAAAGCTCCCTCTACACTGTCCCCATCAAACTCTCCCAGGGCAGGTACAGCACGTTGTTAGATACACAGTAAAGCTCCCTCTACACTGTCCCCATCAAACACTCCCAGGACAGGTACAGCGCGGGGCTAGATACAGAGTAAATCTCCCTCTACACTGTCCCCATCAAACACTCTCAGGACAGGTACAGCACGGGGTTAGATACAGAGTAAATCTCCCTCTACACTGTCCCCATCAAACACTCCCAGGACAGGTACAGCACGGGGTTAGATACAGGGTAAAGCTCTCTCTACACTGTCCCCATCAAACACTCCCAGGACAGGTACAGCACGGGGTTAGATACAGAGTAAAGCTCCCTCTACACTGTCCACATCAAACACTCCCAGGGCAGTTACAGCACGGGACAAAAACAGAATTACCTGGAAAAACTCAGCAGGTCTGGCAGCATCAGCGGAGAAGAAAAGAGTTGACGTTTCAAGTCCTTATGACCCTTCCACAGAACTGAGTGAATATAAGGAGAGGGGTGAAATATAAGCTGGTTTAAGTTGGGAGTGGGGGGGGGTGGTTTGGGTGCAAGGAGAGAAGTGGAGGGGGGGGTGTGGTTGTAGGGACAAGCAAGCAGTGATAGAAGCAGATCATCAAAAGATGTCAACGACAATAGTACAATAGAACACATAGGTGTTAAAGTTAAAGTTGGTGATATTATCTAAACGAATGTGCTAATTAAGAATGGATGGTAGGGCACTCAAGGTATAGCTCTAGTGGGGGTGGGGGGGCATAAAAGATTTAAAAATGATGGAAATAGGTGGGAAAAGAAAAATCTATATAAATTATTGGAAAAAACAAAAGGAAGGGGGAAGAAACAGAAAGGGGGTGGGGGGATGGAGGAGGGAGTTCAAGATCTAAAGTTGTTGAATTCAATATTCAGTCCGGAAGGCTGTAAAGTGCTTAGTCGGAAGATGAGGTGTTGTTCCTCCAGTTTGCGTTGGGCTTCACTGGAACAATGCAGCAAGCCAAGGACAGACATGTGTGCAAGAGAGCAGGGTGGAGTGTTAAAATGGCAAGCGACAGGGAGGTTTGGGTCATTCTTGCAGACAGACCGCAGGTGTTCTGCAAAGCGGTCGCCCAGTTTACGTTTGGTCTCTCCAATGTAGAGGAGACCACATTGGGAGCAACGAATGCAGTAGACTAAGTTGGGGGAAATGCAAGTGAAATGCTGCTTCACTTGAAAGGAGTGTTTGGGCCCTTGGATGGTGAGGAGAGAGGAAGTGAAGGGGCAGGTGTTACATCTTTTGTGTGGGCATAGGGAGGTGCCATAGGTGGGGGTTGGGGAGTAGGGGGTGATGGAGGAGTGGACCAGGGTGTCACGGAGGGAGCGATCCCTACAGAACGCCGCCGGGGGGTTGAAGGGAAGATGTGTTTGGTGATGGCATCATGCTGGAGTTGGCGGAAATGGCGGAGGATGATCCTTTGAATGCGGAGGCTGGTGGGGTGATAAGTGAGGGCAAGGGGGACCCTATCATGTTTCTGGGAGGGAGGAGAAGGTGTGAGGGCGGATGAGTGGGAGATGGGCCGGACACGGTTGAGTGCCCTGTCAAGGACTGTGGGTGGAAAACCTCGGTTAAGGAAGAAGGAGGACATGTCAGAGGAACTGTTTTTGAATTTGGCATCATCAGAACAGATGTGACGGAGGCGAAGGAACTGAGAGAATGGGATGGAGTCCTTACAGGAAACGGGGTGTGAGGAGCTGTAGTCGAGGCAGCTGTGGGAGTCTGTAGGCTTGTAATGGATATTGTTGGACAGTCTATCACCAGAGATTGAGACAGAGAGGTCAAGGAAGGGAAGGGAAGTGTCAGAGATGGACCATGTGAAAATGATGGAGGGGTGGAGATTGGAAGCAAAATTAATCAATTTTTCCAAGTCCCGACGAGAGCATGAAGCAGCACCGAAGTAATCATCAATGTACCGGAGAAAGAGTTGTGGAAGGGGGCCGGAGTAGGACTGGAGCAAGGAATATTCCACATACCCCATAAAGAGACAGGCATAGCTGGGGCCCATGCGGGTACCCATAGCCACATCTTTTATTTGGAGGAAGTGAGAGAAGTTGAAGGAGAAATTGTTCAGTGTGAGAACAAGTTCAGCCAGACGGAGGAGAGTAGTGGTGGATGGGGATTGTTCGGGCCTCTGTTCGAGGAAGAAGCTAAGGGCCCTCAGACCATCCTGGTGGGGGATGGAGGTGTAGAGGGATTGGACATCCATGGTGAAGAGGAAGCGGTTGGGGCCAGGCAACTGGAAATTGTTCATATGATGTAGGGTGTCAGAGGAATCACGGATGTAGGTGGGAAGGGACTGGACAAGGGGAGAGGGAAGGGAGTCAAGATAACAAGAAATAAGTTCCGTGGGGAAGGAGCAAGCTGACACGATCGGTCTGCTGGGATAGTCCTGTTTGTGGATTTTGGGTAGGAGATAGAAGCGGGCCGTCCGAGGTTGGGCGACTATCAGGTTGGAAGCTGTAGAAGGAAGATCCCCAGAGGAGATGAGGTCAGTGACAGTCCTGGAAACAATGGCTTGATGTTCAGTGGTGGGGTCATGGTCCAGGGAGAGGTAGGAGGAAGGGTCTGTGAGTTGACGCTCAGTTAA
>NW_024470768.1:224157-296063 GCF_017639515.1 Carcharodon carcharias
CGTTTTTAGTGATGTTGGGTGAGGGATAAATATTGGCCCCAGGACACCGGGGAGAACTCCCCCCTGCTCTTCTTCCAATAGTGGCCGTGGGATCTTTTACACCCACCCGAGGGGGCAGACGGGGCCTCGGTTTAATGTCTAATCCTGAAAGACAGCACCTCTGACAGTGCGGCACTCCCTCAGCACTGACCCTCCGACAGTGCGGCGTTCCCTCAGCACTGACCCTCCGACAGTGCGGTGTTCCCTCAGCACTGACCCTCTGACAGTGCGGCGCTCCCTCAGCACTGACCCTCCGACAGTGCGGGGCTCCCTCAGTACTCACCCTCCGACAGTGCGGGGCTCCCTCAGCACTGACCCTCCGACAGTGCAGCGCTCCCTCAGCACCGACCCTCCAACAGTGCGGCGCTCCCTCAGCACTGACCCTCCGACAGGGCGGCTCTCCCTCAGCACTGACCCTCCGACAGGGCGGCACTCCCTCAGCACTGACCCTCTGACAGTGCAGCGCTCCCTCAGTACTGACCCTCCGACAGTGCAGCGCTCCCTCAGTACTGACCCTCCGACAGTGCAGCGCTCCCTCAGTACTGACCCTCCGACAGTGCAGCACCCCCTCAGCACTGACCCTCCGACAGTGCAGCTCTCCCTCTGTGAGTCTATTTGCATTTGAAAGATTTGGGGAGGCTTTGTCCAGGGGAATACTGGTTCATCCTATTAGAATGTTCCTTTACTCTTTCTTTTACCCCTTGACTTGACTGTAAATCACTTGAAACATGACCTGAATTCACCTGTCCAGGATGCCCCTCGCCTTCCCCACAGTGCCTGGAGTTAATGAGGAGTTCAGGAGTCGGAATCGGTTAGCTCTGGGCGCCCCCCATTCCAGATCAGTGGAAGCATGCACACGCACTGGGGACGGTCAGCGGCAAGTGTGTGATGCACCACACAGTCGGACAGTTCTGTCGAGGCGGAGCATTGGTGACACGTCAGTGTGTCACAGGCAGTCCCACAATGCCTGCAGAAGGGCCGACCGCGAGAAGACACAGGTTTAAGGTGACCAGCCAAAGAAGCAATGGAGAGACGAGGAGAAAGGTTTTTGGGCAGCGAGCGAGCGGTTGGGATCTGGAATGTGCTGGCTGAGCCTGTCATGGAGGCAGGGTCAAACAAGGCTTTCAAAAGGGAATCGGATTCTTCTCCGACAAGGAAGGATGTGTAGCATCACAGGAAGAAGGCAAGGAGAGTGACGACAGGTGAATTGCTTGTTCACAGAGCTAGCACAGACACGATGGGCAGAATGGCTTCCGTCTGTGATGTAATAATTCTGTGATGCTGCACCAGAGACAGCTTCATTGTCAAGGGAACAATGATGAGTGAGATAATTAATTTGGCTTGTGATGTACGAGATCCAGTCAAAGTGAGAGCAAAGAGGATTTAACCCAGTCAAATTCCTACTTTCAAACCTTCACCTTCTTCAAGTCTCCAAACAGGGACATTTAACCAAAGAAAATTCACATTTTAACAACTCCCAGGGTAGGAGCAGCACGGGATTAGATACAGAGTAAAGCTCCCTCTACACTGTTCCCATCAAACACTCCCAGGACAGGTACAGCACGGGGTTAGATACAGAGTAAAGGTCTCTCTACACTGTCCCCATCAAACACTCCCAGGACAGGGACAGCACGGGGTTAGATACAGAGTAAAGCTCCCTCTACACTGTTCCCATCAAACACTCCCAGGATAGGTACAGCACGGGGTTAGATACAGAGTAAAGCTCCCTCTACACTGTCCCCATCAAACACTCCCAGGACAGGTACAGCACGGGGTTAGATACAGAGTAAAGCTCCCTCTACACCATCCCCATCAAACACTCCCAGGACAGGTACAGCACGGGGTTAGATACAGAGTAAAGCTCACTCTACATTGTCCCCATCAAACACTCCCAGGACAGGTACAGCACGAGGTTAGATACAGAGTAAAGCTCCCTCTACACTGCCCCCATCAAACACTCCCAGGACAGGTACAGCACGGGGTTAGATACAGAGTAAAGCTCCCTCTACACTGTCCCCATCAAACACTCCCAGGACAGGTACAGCACGGGGTTAGATGCAGGGTAAAGCTCCCTCTACACCGTCCCCATCAAACACTCCCAGGACAGGTACAGCACGGGGTTAGATGCAGGGTAAAGCTCCCTCTACACTGTCCCCATCAAACACTCCCAGGACAGGTACAGCACGGGGTTAGATACAGAGCAAATCTCCCTCTACACTGTCCCCATCAAACACTCCCAGGGCAGGTACAGCACGGGGTTAGATACAGAGTAAAGCTCTCTCTACACCGTCTCCATCAAACACTCCCAGGACAGGTACAGCACGGGGTTAGATACAGAGTAAATCTCCCTCTACACTGTCCCCATCAAACACTCCCAGGACAGGTACAGCACGGGGTTAGATACAGAGTAAAGCTACCTCTACACCGTCCCCATCAAACTCTCCCAGGACAGGTACAGCACGGGGTTAGATACAGAGTAAAGCTACCTCTACACTGTCCCCATCAAACACTCCCAGGACAGGTACAGCACGGGGTTAGATACAGAGTAAAGCTCCCTCTACACTGTCCCCATCAAACACTCCCAGGACAGGTACAGCACGGGGTTAGATACAGAGTAAAGCTCCCTCTACACTGTCCCCATCAAACACTCCCAGGACAGGTACCGCACGGGGTTAGGTATAGAGTAAAGCTCCCTCTACACTGTCCCCATCAAACACTCCCAGGACATTACTCCTGTCCCTCCATCACACTGCTACCCAAAGTGAAAGATGGTGGGGGGGGCGGGGGACAGTATTCATTGTGCACAGCTCGCTGTATCCCGAAGCTGAGGGTCACATTCCGTCTTGGACCCTCGTTGCGGGGATCCTGACCACCTGCTGTCTCGTGCCGGCTGACAGTACTTGGTCTACCGCGGATCCTCCGAGGGTCGAATAGTTCACTTGGGCCCAGCACCGAGGCCACTCGGTCAGGGTGCTCGAGCAAGCTGCCGGGAAGGTGGGGGGGGTGGGGGGTGGGGGAGGATGGAGGGGGTGGCCTCTGAAGGGCAGTGTGGGTGGGTGACGGTTGTAAACTGAGCCCGCCGAGAAGGGGGAGCTGTGTTGGCAGATCTGCTCTGCGCGTCCAACCGAGTGATGTAACTTTCAAAAAGAGGTTAAGAGTTTCTGCACAGGACAGACACCAGCCCCCACCCTCTGGAAATATTTGCTGGAGTCTCATTGCAAACATCCCCTTTTCCATTGCAAAAGCAAGTTTCACACATGCTCTTGCAATCTTATCCACGATGATAGCCAACACTGAACGAATTGTCAAATTTTCCACATGTCCTTTTGTCTGGCCAGGGCTCTGATTTACAGGCTGATGGTGAGCGATTAAATCCCGAGCTCCTCAGTGCTGTTAGCTCGAGATTGAACATTTCCAAGCCCTGTCGGACAGCAGGAAGGGCACGTTTTGCACCCCCACCTCATCTCTCACCGGGAAACATGCCCCAGGAACAACTCACACCCGTCCCACCCCATACCCCACCAATTCCTCACCCTCAAACTGCCAACTGCATCATCCCTACTGCAGAGGGAGCACCGCACTGTCGGAGGGTCAGTGCTGAGGGAGCGCCGCACTGTCGGAGGGTCAGTGCTGAGGGAGCGCCGCACTGTCCAGGGGTCAGTGCTGAGGGAGCGCCGCACTGTCGGAGGGTCAGTGCTGAGGGAGAGCTGCACTGTCAGAGGGTCAGTGCTGAGGGAGAGCCGCACTGTCCAGGGGTCAGTGCTGAGGGAGCGCCGCACTGTCCGGGGGTCAGTGTTGAGGGAGTGCTGCACTGTCAGGCGGTCATTACTGAGGGAGCGCCGCACTGTCGGAGGGTCAGTGCTGAGGGAGCACCGCACTGGCGGAGGGTCAGTGCTGAGGGAGTGCCGCACTGTCGGAGGGTCAGTGCTGAGGGATCGCCGCACTGTCGGAGGGTCAGTGCTGAGGGAGCGCCGCACTGTCGAAGGGTCAGTGCTGAGGGAGCGCCGCACTGTCCAGGGGTCAGTGCTGAGGGAGCGCCGCACTGTCGGAGGGTCAGTGCTGAGGGAGAGCTGCACTGTCAGAGGGTCAGTGCTGAGGGAGAGCCGCACTGTCCAGGGGTCAGTGCTGAGGGAGCGCCGCACTGTCCGGGGGTCAGTGTTGAGGGAGTGCTGCACTGTCGGGCGGTCATTACTGAGGGAGCGCCGCACTGTCGGAGGGTCAGTGCTGAGGGAGCACCGCACTGGCGGAGGGTCAGTGCTGAGGGAGTGCCGCACTGTCGGAGGGTCAGTGCTGAGGGAGTGCCGCACTGTTAGAGGATCAGTGCTGAGGGAGCGCCGCACTGTCGGAGGGTCAGTGCTGAGGGAGTGCCGCACTGTTGGAGGGTCAGTGCTGAGAGAGCGCCGCACTGTCGGAGGGTCAGTGCTGAGGGAGCGCCGCACTGTCGGAGGGTCAGTACTGAGGGAGTGCCGCACTGTCGGAGGTCCCGTATTTCAGGATGAAACATTAAACCAAGGCCCTCTCGGGTGGGTGTAAAAGATCCCACGGCCACTATTGGGAGAAGAGCAGGAGGGAGTTCTCCCCGGTGTCCTGGGGTCAATATTTATCCCTCACCCAACATCACTAAAAACAGATAATCTGGGTCATTATCACATTGCTGTTTGTGGGATCTTGCTGTGCGTAAATGGGCTGCTGAGTTTCCTACATTACAACAGTGACCACACTTCAAAAAGAAAGTCCTTCACTGTGTGTGAAACACTCTGGGACGTCCCGAGGGGTTGACAGGATCTGGAGAGATGGGGAGATGGGGAGAGGGGGGATGGGGGGATGGGAAGATGGAGAGATAGAGAGATGGGGGGATGGAGAGATGGAGAGATGGGGAGATGGAGAAATGGGGGATGGGTGGGTGGGGGGATGGAGAGATGGAGAGATGGGGAGATGGAGACATGGAGAGATGGGGAGATGGGGAGATGGAGAGGTGGGGAGATGGAGAGATGGGGGGATGGAGAGATGGAGCGATGGGGAGATGGAGAGATGGGGAGATGGAGAGATGGGGGAGTTCTTTGTCGGGACGTGAAGCTGATCTTGTAAGTTGGCTGTGACTGGATTTCAGTACAGTTGCAAAGCCCAGCAGCACTCGGGAGCCTTGTTATAAGGTGGTCACCCTCGAGGTGTAGGTCCCATTCCGGTAGGCCATCTCAGAGCCCAGGCAGTCTTGCTGGTCCTCCTTGGCATGGCAAACCTTGCTCCTGAGGGCCAGGGCGCAATAGTCGACAGGCTCCTTGAGGCCAGCGTCGAACCAGCGGAAGCAGAGGATCCTCTGGAAGGAGCGCCTGAAGTTGTCCGAGACGAAGGCGTACAGGATGGGGTTGGCACTGCTGTTGGCGTAGCTGAGGATGATGAAGAGCTGGGTGAGGGTGGGGTCCGTCGGGTACAGGAAGACGTTGACCATCTGGACAACGTAGAAGGGCATCCAGCAGACGGCGAAGGCGGCCACCACCAGCATCACCATCCAGGTGATACGCTTCTCGGACCTCCTGCGCTGCAGCCAGCCTGCCTTGAGGGCCACAGACCTCATCCTGAGCACAATGAGGCAGTAGCAGAGGCAAATGGCCAAGGCCGGCAGCAGGAACCCCAGGAGGAAGGTGTAGACCACAAAGGCCTTGGACCAAGAGGCCTCAGGCCACAGCAGATTGCAGACCACTGTCCCCTCGGAGGTGCGGACAGTGTCCGCGTAGATAGCGATGGGCAGGATGACCAGCAAGGAGAGCACCCAGACCAGGACGTTGATGATTTTGGCCACTGTCGGTCTCCGGCAACTCGCTGCCTTGATGGGATGGACCACCGCGATGTAGCGATCCACGCTCAGCACGGTCAGGCAGAAGACGCTAGTGAACATGTTGACGCCATCGACGCTCAGGACCAGGCGGCACATGAGGGACCCGAAGGGCCAGTGGTGCAGGGCAACCGAGGTAGCCAGGAAAGGAACGCTCAGCATGAAGAGCTCGTCGGCCACCGCCAGGTTCAGGATGTAGATGTTGGTGGCCGTCTTCATCTTGGCGTACTTGAGGATGACATAGATGACCATGGCATTGCCCAGCGCGCCCACGCAGCAGACCAGGGCGTAAATGGACGGGATGACAATCGTGCTGGCATCGAAGTTCTCTCCACCGGAGCTGGAGGTGTTCGGGAGCCCGGACTTGGGAAACTCTTCCCAGGATTTGTTGAGATGCTTCATTCTGCTTTGGTCTGGACAGGCGCTGCTGGTGAAAGAGCTGCTATTCAAGTCCCTCTCATTTAAGGTCTTCACCCCACCAGCCAGCTTGGGTGAGGAGACAACACTCTCGGTGATCCTGAGAGACGCTTCCTAACATCCTCTCTCAAGTGTCTCAGTCTAGGCAGCTCCTTTAGAAACAGGTCAGCACTCACACCGCCCGACCTTAGCAGTGTCTCTCCCTCTGCCTCTGTCTGTCTCTCTCTCTCTGTCTCTTCCTCTGTCTCTCTCTCCCTCTGTCTCTCTCTCTCCCTGTCTCTATCTCTTTTTGTCTCTCCTTCTGTCTCTGCCTCTCTCTCTGCCTCTCTCTGTCCGTCTCTCTCTCTCTCACTCCCTCTGTCTCTCTCTCTCTGTATCTCTGTCTCTCTCTCTCTCTCCCCCCTCTGTCTCTCTCTCTCTGTGTCTCTCTCTGTCTCTGTCCCTCTCTCTCTCTGTCTCTCACTGTCTCTGTCCACCCCGCCCTCTCTCTCTCTCTCTCTTCCACAAGTGGAGAATGAGATCACAGTGAAATTGGCCCTTCCACAGAGAGTTGGATCAGGGCAGGTCCTTCCAATTCCACATCTCCACCCAGGAACGAAGGCCACGTCTTGTCTCTCACAACTTCTCCGGATGGGACTGGGGGTGGAAAGGATGGCTTTCTTCCCCTCAGTCCACCAGTGTAGCTGCTCTGGAAGGAAGGGTCAAGTTCCGGAAACCCCGGAGGTAGCCCACACATGGAAAAACGAGTTTTCGGATCGAAGTCTGGGCTGGGTCCCCTGACACGCTCTCCTCAGTCAAAGCTGTTGTCTCTCATTCCAGAGCCTCGGATAACATCTGCAAAAAACGCACAAACACAGAGTCACACAGGACAGCAGGAGGCTATTCAGCCCATCGAGCCTGTGCTGGCCCTTTGAAAGATCTATCCAATTAGTCCCCCTCCCCTGCTCTCTCCCCCCCACAGTCCTGCAAATTTCTCCTTTTCGAGTATTTATCCAATTCCCCCCTTTTGAAAGTTCCTATTGAATCTGCTTCCACCGCCCTTTCAGGCAGCGCCTTCCAGATCACAACAACTCGCTGTGTAAAAAAAACATTCTCCTCATCTCCCCCTCTGGCTCTATTACCGATTCTCTTCAATCTGTGTCCCTCTGGTTACCGACCCTCCTGACACTGGAAACAGTTTCTCCTCATTCACTCTATCCAAAACCCTTCCTGATTTTGAATGCCTCGATTCAATCTCCCCCTTAACCTTCTCTGCTCTAAGGAGAACAATCCCAGCTTCTCCCAGTCTCTCCACATGAACTGAGGTCCCCTCGTCCCTGGGAACATTCTAGAAAATCTCCTCCGCACCCTCTCTGAGACCTTGACATCCTTCCTAAAGTGTGGGGCCCAGAAATAGACAGGATCCTCCTGCTGGGGTCTAACCTGTGTTTGGAAAGGGTTTCACATCACAGCCTTGTCTCTGTATCTGTGTCTCTATTTGTAAAGCCCAGGATTCTGTCTTCCTGTTTAACAGCCGCTCTCTACTTGTCCCACCACCTTCAATGATTTGGACATACAGCCCCTCCCTCCGTCCCCCTGGGCCTCTCTGTCCCTCCACCACCCACCCCCCCCCCCGCCTTTAACATTGTCCCGTTGAGTTTAATTTGCATCTTCTCCTTCTCCCTCTGAAAATGAATCAGCTCACACTTCTCGGTGTTAAACTGTATCTGCCATGTGCCTGCCCACTTCACCAACCTGTCTGTGTCCTTCTGAAGTCTCTCACCGACCTCACTGTTTACAACGCCTCCCAGTTTGGTCCCAGCTGCAAACTGGGAAGCTCTGTCCTGTAAACCCTCGAGCCGTTCATTCATACATCATCAGGAAGAGCGGGGGCTCCTAACACAGACCCCTGAACCCCACTGTAAACTCCAGACAGCTCTGAGAAAACACCGCTCACCCCGCTACACTCCCCGCTCTGTCCACTTGAGGAGCTTAAAGGTAATATTTGCTCCTATGTTAATGAGAATAATGTTGTACCAAAATCTGATATGCATCTTAGATGAACAAAACTTGCTTAGCAGTTAAACTAATTTCAGATTTCGATTGCAGACGTACTGTTCTGAAGACAAGATATCTTCCGCTGTTGAATGCGATTGGACTGCGCATTTCTGCACATGGCTTCTGGAAGCTGGAAATATCTCTGTTAGTCCCACTCAGCTCCTTTCCGCTATCTCTCTTCCCCTATCTTCACTGGGTCTCTTATTGCCAGCCTCGCTCCTTCTCAGATACAGCCCACCCCCACGCCCCCCACCCCCCCCACAGAGCGGCATCAGCAGCCAATCAGCTGCCAGGAGAGAGAATTAAATCCGAGTGAAGGATTAACCAAGTCTCAACATCAGCACCAGAATGGAGAGAGAGAGAGAGAGAGAGAGAGAGAGAGACAGAGAGAGAGTGAGAGAGAGAAAGGGAGAGAGGGACAGAGAGAGAGACAGAGAGAGAAAGGCAGAGAGAGACAGAAGAGAGAGAGAGAGAGAGAGGGACAGAGAGAGAGAGACAGAGAGAAAGACAGAGAGAGAGAAAGGGAGAGAGAGAAGGACAGAGACAGAGAGAGAAGGACAGAGAGAGAGAGACAGAGAGAGAGTGAGAGAGAAAGGGAAAGAGAGGGACAGAGAGAGAGACAGAGAGAGAAAGGCAGAGAGAGACAGAAGAGAGAGAGAGGGAGAGAGAGGGACAGAGAGAGAGACAGAGAGAGAAAGGCAGAGAGAGACAGAAGAGAGAGAGAGGGAGAGAGAGGGACAGAGAGAGAGAGAGACAGAGAGAAAGACAGAGAGAGAGAGAGAAAGGGAGAGAGAGAAGGACAGAGAGAGACAGAGAGAGAAGGACGGAGAGAGAGGGACAGAGAGAGAAAGACACAGAGAGAGAGAAAGGGAGAGAGGGAGACAGAGAGAGGGACAGAGAGAGAGACAGAGAGAGAGAGAGACAGGGAGACACTGTAAAGGAGAGACAGAAAATGAGAGAGACAGAGAGAGAGAGAGAGACAGAGAGAGAGAGACAGAGAGAGGGAGAGACAGAAAGAGAGAGGAGAGAGGCAAAGAGACAGGGACAGAGAGAGAGAGACAGAGAGGGAGAGATAGAGATAGAAAGACAGAGAGATAGAGTGTGAGAGAGAGACAGAGGGGGAGAGAAAGAGAGAGATCCAAAGGGAGAGGGAGATAGAGAAAGAGAGAGACGAGAGAGAGGGAGAGAGAAAAGGGGGGAGAGAGAGACAGACAGAGAGAGAAAGTCAGAGAGAAAGAGAGAGACCAGAGAGAGAGGGAAATGGAGAGAGAGAGAGGGACAAAGAGAGAGAGAGACCCAGAGAGAGGGAGATAGAGAGAGGGAGAGAGAAAGAGAGAGAGAGAGAGAGCCGGAGGGAGAGAGAGTTGGAAATAGAGAAAGAGATAGATTGATAGAAACAGAGAGCGACAGAGGGATAGAGAGAGAAAGAGGGAACAGGTGCCATCTTTCAGGATGAAACATTAAACCGAGGCCCTGTCTGCCCTCTCGGGTGGGTGTAAAAGATCCCACGCCCACTATTGGAAGAAGAGCAGGGGGGAGTTCTCCCCGGTGTCCTGGGGTCAATATTTATCCCTCACCCAACATCACTAAAAACAGATGATCTGGGTCATTATCACATTGCTGTTTGTGGGATCTTGCTGTGCATAAATGGGCTGCTGAGTTTCCTACATCACAACAGTGATCGTTTATTTCCTCTTTCGCTTTCTCTTCCCCTCTCTCCTTTTCTCTTTCCCTCTCCCTCTCTTTCTCTCTCCATCTTTCACTTCCCCCTCTCTCTCTCTCTTCCCCATCTCCCGATCTCTTCCCCTCTCCCTCTTCCCCCCTCTTTCTCTTCCCCTCTCCCTCTTCCACTATCCTTCTTCCCCCTCCCTTTCTCTCTTCCCCTTTCTCTCTCTTCTCTCTCCCTCTCTTCCTTCCCCTCTCCCTCTTTCACTTTCTCTCAGTTCACCTCTCTGTTCTGTCTACCCCTCTCTCTTCCCCCCTCTACAGCTCTCTCTCTATCTCACCATCTCTGTCACATATTGCTTTTGTTCTATCCCTTTCTCTTCCCCTCTCTCTATCTTCCACTCTCCCTCTCTCTCTTTCCCTCTCCCTCCCTCTTCCCCCTCCCTCTCTCTCTTTCCCCCGTCTCCCTCGCTTTCTCTCGGTTCCTCTCTCTGTTCTGTCCATCCCTCTCTCTTCCCCCTCTCTGTCTCTCTTTTCCCCTCTCTCTCTTTTCCCCTCTCTGTCTCCCTCGCCTTCTCTCTGTTCCTCTCTCTGTTCTGTCTGCCTCCCTCTCTACAGCTCTCTCTCTATCTCACCATCTCTGTCACGTATTGCCTGTGTTCTATCTCTCTCTTGGTATCTGTGTAAATTGATAAGGATCTGGGGCCAGTGGACAGGAGGCAGGCTGAGTTACCTCTGCCGCGTCCTTTGTCATTTCAGAATCCCCAGCGGACCAATGAATTGGATCAGACTTTGGAGATAAGAAACCTCTTCAACATCAAACTATCTTTTATTTCACTTGGTTCCTTCCTTCCAAATGTCACAGTTGAAGTTACAGTTTTACCTTCAGAGATTCAGCCACACAGGTCGCTGTGCCAACGAAACAAACCTCTTAAATGTCACAAAATAAGGGCTGATTCTTTGTTTTGCACAGTAACTGATCTCTCTCTCTCTCACCTTCTATCCTGACATTTCCCTTAACTTTCCCTCCGTTATTTATCTGTCTACCTGCAGTGCGTCAGGAGATCTCAGCTCATCTCCAAATATCACCAGCCAACCGTCCAACCTCCTGCCCCCACCCCCAGCCCCTGCACACCACTCTGCATCCAGTTCATGTTTCGTCCTTTTGAGCTTCAACTTGGCCCCCACTGAGCCTCATCAGCCCCCTCTGGGGTTCCCAGCGCTGTGGGCCCCTCCTTCACTGCACCTCCTCCCCACCGCTCCCCCTGCACCCCCCCCCCACCCCCCACCAACCCTGGCACCTGCCCCCTACCCCCACCGCCAGTCCCCCACCCCCCCCCCCAATCCTCCCTCCCCTTCACGCCCAGGATCCCTGTCTCTCTCTCCAGCTCCTATCACTGCCCCAGGACCTCCCAAAGTGTCTCACAGGCAGTGAAGGAGTGAAGTGCCCGCACCCGCACCACCGCCCCCCCCCCACCCCCAAACAACCCCAGCGAGGCAAACCACTCCAAAAGGTGGGGTACGGACCCAGCAAGCTGCTTCTTGCTGCGCCAATGCGCTGGCTGTGCCAGTGGGGCTTTCCATGAACAGGACGCCGCTGACGGGCCGAAAGGACACTCCGCCTTCCCACCCAACGTGGTGTGTGGGCCTCGCTTGCCGGTGTGATGCCGTGTGCGCAGGGTGTACGCTGCGGTCCCTGGTGATTGGCTGATCGAATCAAACGGCACGCCCCTTTGGCTGTCCGTCACAGGCAGAGCGCAGGCCGTTACTCAACCAGCCCCACACTTACAAAACCCAAAACAAGACACCTACCGCTGGGTGTGATTCCACGACAGGACAGCACTCGCTGAGCAATGCTGAGTGCGCTCCTAGCTATGCTAACAACCAGTTTAGATAATCAGTCGGGCTCAGTAGTGTGGCTCATTTATGCTGGCTACAAGTGTCGTACGTTCATGGGCAGGTGCCCGTCCTCTGCAAACCAACGGAATATGTTCAAGATTTGCGCCATTTTTGAATTAACTGGGAGTTTGGGGAGCCTGTAGTTCTCCGCTGCTTTCTCCAGGGCAACGCCTCAGCCAATCAGACACAATTTGCCAACCAATCGGCACCCTTTCCTCCTGCAGTGTGAATTGTTGTGATTGTCTGAAATTTGGGGTCCTTGTGTTTCTCCCCACGAGCATAAGAAGTAAAGCTACAAGCTCCAGACTACCGGACAATGGAGAGAAAAATCAAGGGAAGGAGAGAGACACCGAGAGCAGGAGAGGTAGAGCAAGACAGACACAATCCGAAAGAGAGGCAGATAGGGAGAGGACATGAGGGTGAGGTGGAGGGATGGGAGGGAAGAGAGAAATGAGAGAGGCAGAATTCGAGAGATAGGGAGAGTGACAGTGAGACAGAAGGAATGAGAATGTGACAGAAGAGAGTAAGGCAAAGGGGATGAAAGAGAGAGGGAACCAGAAGGAGAGAGAACAGAGAAATGATGAGCAAACTGATGGAGAACGAGATAGAAAGAAGGGGTGTCAGGTTCGAGTTTGAGTTGTCAAACCTCCCACAGTGGAGTGTCCATGCCTAGGCTGGCACAGGAAGAGGTCAGTCATGCAATGCGATGCTGCCTCCATCTTGATTGATGTTACATTCCCGTTCAAGGGGTATAACAAGAATATAGTTCAATTCCTTTGAGTAAGTGCATGGTGCAGTGAAAATAATCAGATTCCAGACCTTGAATACTAACGTAAACTCCCTGTAAATGTCTGCAATCCCATCCTCTCCTCAACTCATCAGATACTCCGGTGGAAATAGCAGCTCTCCCTTATACTGCCTCCAAAATAACTCTTCAATCAAACTGCTATTCATTCTCAACACATTTATGCAATATGTGTACTCAAAACCTCAGCAGATTCATTGATCAATAAATAGTTGGTGCTTCAGAGTACAATGTAGAGAGAGCTTTACTCTATACCTAACCCTGTGCTGTACCTGTCCTGGGAGTGTTTGATGGGGACAGTGTAGAGGGAGCTTTACTCTGTATCTAACCCCGTGCTGTACCTGTCCTGGGAGTGTTTGAGGGGGACAGTGTAGAGGGAGCTTTACTCTGTATCTAACCCCGTGCTGTACCTGTCCTGGGAGTGTTTGATGGGGACAGTGTAGAGGGAGCTTTACTCTGTATCTAACCCCGTGCTGTACCTGTCCTGGGAGTGTTTGATGGGGACAGTGTAGAGGGAGCTTTACTCTGTATCTAACCCCGTGCTGTACCTGTCCTGGGAGTGTTTGATGGGGACAGTGTAGAGGGAGCTTTACTCTGTATCTAACCCCGTGCTGTACCTGTCCTGGGAGTGTTTGATGGGGATGGTGTAGAGGGAACTTTACTCTGTATCTAACCCCGTGCTGTACCTGTCCTGGGAGTGTTTGATGGGGACAATGTAGAGGGAGCTTTACTCTGTATCTAACCCTGTGCTGTACCTGTCCCGGGATTGTTTGATGGGGACGGTGTAGAGGGAGCTTTACTCTGTATCTAACCTTGTGCTGTACCTGTCCTGGGATTGTTTGATGGGGACGGTGTAGAGGGAGCTTTACTCTCTATCTAACCCCATGTTGTACCTGTCCTGGGAGTGTTCGATGGGGACGGTGTAGAGGATGTGTTAATTTGTGTGTGCACTCCGGTGTGGAAAGAGTTACGAGCAGGAAGTTAATGAAGATTTCCATGGTAGCTCATTTTGGGGGAGCCTATCGTCTGATGAGTGTGTCAAGCTCGCCACAGTCTACCTGACTGACTGCTTCCTGAGTCTCAATAAAATAGATAATAAGAGGAGATAGCTCATGGGCAGATGACTGTACCAATGTTCTGCTAAGCAGCATGGGAAGGCAGACCCACCAACTGTGCTCAGAGGATGTGTCAATGATTGTCAGTTCATCTGACTGGGAGAACGGACAGTTAGCAACAGGCCTCTCCTAACCCTCCACAGGGAAGCACATCCCACCATCTTTCTACACCAGAGTTCTCCTGCTATCGGGTCAACCCAGCATCTCAAAGACTAGAATCAGGGTTAATAATAGAATGGTTGATAAATTGCAGATCTTCAGATGGCTGAGCTGTAAACGGGGTGGGATGAGCAAGCTCAGACTGACAGACAAGTACAATGCTGGCCTTTATTCCAAGGGGAATGGAATATAAAAGTCTGCAAGTCTTGCTACAGCTGTACAGGGCATTGGTGAGACTGCACCTGGAGTACTGTGCACAGTTGGATCTCCTTATTTAAGGAGGGATAGACTCGCACTGGAGGCCGTTCAGAGAAGGTTCACTCGGCTGATTCTTGGGATGAAGGGGGTTTGTCTCATGAGGAAAGGTTGAGCAGGTTGGGCCCTGTACCCATTGGAGTTTAGAAGAATGAGGGGTGATCTTATTGAAACATATCAGATTCTGAGGGGGGGGGGGTTTGACAGGGTGGAGGCTGAGAGGATGTTTCCCCCTCGTGGGGGTATCTAGAACGAGGGGGACACAGTTTCAGAATAAGGGGTCTCCTATTGAAGACGGAGATGAGGAGGAATTTCCTCTCTCAGAGGGTGGTCAGTCTGTGGAATTCTACCCCCCCCACCCAGAGAGCAGGGGAGGCTGGGTCACTGAATATATTCGAGGCCGAGTTAGACAGATTTTGATCGACGAGGGGGTCGAGGGTTATGGGGGGACAGACAGGAAAGTGGGGTTAAGGCCACAATCAGATCAGCCACGATGGTATAGAATGGCGGAGCAGGCTCGAGGGGCTGAATGGCCTCCTCCTGCTCCTAATTTGTAAGCTCTTATCATCTTAGTTCATTAAGGATCACAGTCTGCTCATTACTCAGAGGGCGGAATTTGAGTGGTCGGTTTGTATAAATCCATGTCCAAAATTTTTCCATTCATCCATTTCTCGCAGTCTCCTCTCCTGAAGGTGCTGATTCTCACTGGGGTACAGGGTCCCCCTCCTCTCCTGAAGGTGCTGACTCTCACTGGGGTACAGGTCCCCCTCCTCTCCTGAAGGTGCTGACTCTCACTGGGGTACAGGTCCCCCTCCTCTCCTGAAGGTGCTGACTGTCACTGGGGTACAGGTCCCCCTCCTCTCCTGAAGGTGCTGACTCTCACTGGGGTACAGGTCCCCCTCCTCTCCTGAAGGTGCTGACTCTCACTGGGGTACAGGGTCCCCCTCCTCTCCTGAAGGTGCTGACTCTCACTGGGGTACAGGGTCCCCCTCCTCTCCTGAAGGTGCTGACTCTCACTGGGGTACAGGTCCCCCTCCTCTCCTGAAGGTGCTGACTCTCACTGGGGTACAGGTCCCCCTCCTCTCCTGAAGGTGCTGACTCTCACTGGGGAAAGGGGTCCCCCTCCTCTCCTGAGGGTAGGATTCAGACCTGGAGCTGTAGGAATGAAGGTCACGGATGTATTTTAATTCAACTAGCAGAACACAGGTGTGCTGACAGTTGGGACTCATGCTTAACATTTCAGGTTGAGAATCCCATGCAGTATTCATCACTAAATTTAATAGACGATAGATATTGGAGCTGAAATGTGTGAATTAAAAGCACCTGGCGCCCAATACCTGGTTCTGGAGCATTGAGATCACGAGAACAACATCTAGCGTCTTTAACACAGTAAACCATCCCCGAGGTACATCAGTCAGACAGAATCTGACCCCGAAACACATCCGGAGATATTAGAGGACCAAAAGCTTGGTCAAAGAGGTCAGTTTTAAGGAGCATTTTAAAGGAGAGGAGAGAGAGAGAGAGTGAGAGCAAGAAAGAGAGAGAGAGAGAGGGGGGGGCGGAGAGATTTAGGGAGGGAATTCCAGAGCTCAGGGTCCCAGGCACCTGAAGGCACGGCCGCCAATGGTGGAGCGATGGGAATCGGGGGATGGTCAACAGGCCGGAATTGGAGGAGCCCAGAGATCTCAGAGGTTTGTAGGGGCTGGAGGAGGTTACAGAGATAGGGAGGGGTGTAGGGGCTGGAGGAGGTTACAGAGATAGGGAGGGTTGTAGGGGCTGGAGGAGGTTACAGAGATAGGGAGGGGTGTAGGGGCTGGAGGAGGTTACAGATATAGGGAGGGTTGTAGGGGCTGGAGGAGGTTACACAGATAGGGAGGGTTGTAGGGGCTGGAGGAGGTTACAGAGATAGGGAGGGTTGTAAGGGCTGGAGGAGGTTACAGAGATAGGGAGGGCTGTAGGGGCTGGAGGAGGTTACGGAGATAGGGAGGGTTGTAGAGGCTGGAGGAGGTTACAGAGATAGGGAGGGTTGTAGGGGCTGGAGGAGGTTACAGAGATAGGGAGGGTTGTAGGGGCTGGAGGAGGTTACAGAGATAGGGAGGGGTGTAGGGGCTGGAGGAGGTTACAGAGATAGGGAGGGTTGTAGGAGCTGGAGGAGATTACAGAGATAGGGAGGGTTGTAGGAGCTGGAGGAGGTTACAGTGATAGGGAGGGTTGTAGGGGCTGGAGGTGGTTACAGAGATAGGGAGGGTTATTTCTGTGAGGTGCTTGCAGTACATTCTGCTACCTCTGGAAAGTATAAAAACCAGCTCAGATTTTACCTTCGCACCATTGTAGGGGCCTCTCCTATTGGGACCGTGGACAGATCAGTGTGATCTATAAACAGGCCCCTGGACTGAAATCTATCCCGGGGAATGTGAGACAGACTTCCTCTGACCTGTAGTAATTTAGCGTTGCACCATAGCCGGCTGTATGGAAGAGATGGAATTTTTAAAGTGTAATGAAGCCTTATAGAAGTTTGCAATTCAGTGTCTGAATGTTTGCTGGTGCAAAGTCAGTTGTGGGCTCTGCTGTGATGGGTGAGGGGGTTGAAGGAATAATAATAAAACAAGCTGTAGTTTGGAATCCACAGCATGTGGTATCTATAATCCAATTTCTCACTGCTCTGGAGGCCAGCCTTCAGAAATGCTGCAGCATCCCACTGGGTCAGAAAGGACACAGGATTAATCAGAGCTGTCAGATGCAATCCCACTGATGCAGAAGCGTCTCAGAGTTGCTTCGCTGACTGTGCAAGGCCACTAGTTTGAATCGACAGTGTGATTTGACACCGGCAGAAGTAGATTCCTCAATTGTCACAGGTGCTTGTAACCAAAGCAATTGTTTAAAACCAGCGATATGTTTCCAGGGCAGGTACATCTTGTTGTCCGTGGGATAATGCTGTGCGACCGTTGGCTTCCATGTTTCCTAAATTACAACTTGTACCTTCCATAAGCCCTTCAATGGCTGTGAAGCGCTTTGGGGTGGTTGTAATATGCCTTTAAGGGATTGCAGCATGACATCAATAAAAAGGAACTTTGTCATGTGATTCAGTCTCAGTTTCACTTTTGCTTTCAGCAGGGCACGCACACACGGCTCTAATGTGTTCAAGTTTTCTGTCCATGTTTATCTGTTCCCACGTGCCTAGTTTAGATAAATGAACTCACAACCTGTTTACCAAACCCTTTATGAGTGATTGATGCATTTATATAATTATAAAAACATGACATGGTGTGCACCAGTAGTTCCTACTAAACAATATGTCCAATTGAGTGGGACAGGGCATCAAGAGCTCCAGCATCGGGTTAGCTCAGTTGCTGAAGGTGAGTAACCAAGGTGTGGGCCAGATCGATAGCGATTGAGGGAGAGTCAAACAAAAAAGAGTCATCATAAAAATCGAGCCAGAGAAGGTTGCAATTATAAAGGGAGGAGCGGGTATAGCAACACTCAACCCAGGAGAAGGGAGGTCAAAGGGATATTGTCAAAGTGTCCACACAATTCCCGAGTTTCAGTTGAAGTGAAGTTGACCTACTCTGAATTCACTCTGGAGCTTTGGTTTCTTGATTCAGGTGTGTGTGAACCAGACAAGCAAGCCATAAAAGTTCACCTAGCAATTGGGAATGAGGGTCAACATAGGCTGAACAAGTCAGGATTAACAGCAGAAAAGCTAAAGGACTCCCAAAAGATATGGACTATGCTGAAAGACCAGTTCAGCATCAGGTTAAACTTCCGTATTCACTAACTAGAGTCCATGTCATTTTGACAACAGCTTACAGAATCCATAGACGACCTCACCAACAGATGCAGAGTAAAGGTTACATGCTGTGATTTCTCAAACTCAGAGCTAGCAGACAGAATTGTTGAGCTGGTGATCACATCCACTCACATGGAAGTGTTCCAGAAAGATCTACTAGACAAGTCCAGAACGTACAGCATTGAAGAGCTACTCAAGGATGGACATAAGCATGAAGTGATCTTGCAGGTCGGCTAAGCTTACAAATCCTAAGCACAATCACAATTGCTGAAGAGCTTACTAGAACACCTAAGCCTAGCAAACAATATGGAAGGTGTGGTCTTCTGCATGCACCAACAAAATGCCCAGCTATCCATCAATACTGCAAGGCATGTGGCAGAAAAGGCTATTGGCAGTGGTACTTAAGCAAAGGCTGATGCAACTACAAAGAGCCATGCACTGATCAAAATGGACCGCACACAACGGGTACATTCAAGCAGTAAGAATGACCATCCGGTTTCCCGTCAGAAACATATGCATGAGGTGACTGACAAACCAGAAAATAACGATGATGTGCACAAGACCAAGAGCGGTGAACTCATGTTTCACACATTCAATCTCGTGGAACACATAGCTACTGTCTCACCATCCAAAGCGTTTGCCAAGGTTCAAATTATCTGTTCTAAGAAAGTTTAAGTACTCTTTATTGTCCAAGGTTGACATAGGGGCAAGTGCCAACACACTGCCCCTGTGAATACAACAGACCTGCATCCACAGATGTGGAGGGCCATGGTGAAAGCTACTGCTGTGAAACTCTGTGTACAACGGTTCCCTTATTCCATGTACAAGATCCATAATTCTGGAGTGCAAGTACAATCAATCCTCCTGGGTATCACAGGTGTTCTACACCAGGGAGACTAAAGGCCCAACAATCACAGGTCTACCGGCATGTCGTGACCTCATACTAGTGACAATCCATGGAATCAGTCAGACACCAGACTGCGGATCAACCTCAAAAACTACTCCCATCACCTCAGCTCATGACCCAACATTGAAATATCCAGGATGTTTCGACAAAATTGGCAATTTCAAGGGAGCTGCAACATCACACTTGCAGGAGAATGCAAGTCGGTCAATTGATCTGGTACACTGTGAGCAACACAAATGCCGGCAGCTACAAGAAGGTACAGTGAAAGATTCCACACTACAGAAACTGGAAAACCACCACTGAAGGATGGCCTGATTTAATTCAGCATGTCTACGAACATGAAACCATTTTGGCCTTAGCGGGTAGGCTAGGCATCTCCTGGGGTGTCATTTTTAAAGGCAGACAGGTCACCATCCCAGAATCTTTGAGACCTGATATTCTTCAACAACTACATCACTCACAAACGGGCATAGATCACACGAGAAGACTCGCAAGAGAGAGAGTCTATTGGCCGGGTATGAACAGTGACATTGAAGTTATCTTCAAGAATTGCAAGGTATGTCAAGAGCATGTGCCAAGTCAGCACAAAGAGTCACTGATTCCACATGAAGCTCCTGCCCATCCCTGGTCCGAAATCACACCCGACCTCTTTGATGTCTGTGACACTGACTTCACCGTCATCGTTAACTACTTTACCAAGTACCCCATTATTCGACAATTGTACAACATGTCAAGCACGACCATCAGACACATTCTAAGAGCTATTTGAGTTTATATGTGCGTCTAGTGAAATCATTACGGATAACGGTCCACAAGTTATTGGTAAGCCATTTCAGGATATGTGTGAGAAGTGGAATATTGATCACATTACTTCTTCTCCTCATTACCCTAGATCTAATGGCCTAGCTGAATAAATGATGCACATGGTGAAATCCCTAATTCTCAAATGTAGACAGACCAGATAAGATTTACACATTGCAATGTTACATCCGAGAGCAACTCCTTTAACTGCAACTATTCCATCATTGGCAGAGGTCATGTTTGGCAGACCAGTGCGCACCAATCTACCTACCCTTACCCATTGTGCTCTCTCAGAAACTAGAGAACAACATTCAAACCTACAAGAGAAGATGACCAACGTGCCCGATACAAATGCAGGTACAGAATTGCCAAGTTTACAGCTGGGACAACAAGTTTGCATCCAGGATCCCACGGAAGGTTTGTGGCAACCAGCCCAGGTGACCAGGATTTGTTCGGAACCCAAGTTCCTATGGAGTCGTTACACACAAAGGCGCAACTGTGAGACGTCACCGAGGACAAATCAGATCCATTCCAGCTCCTCAACCACCCTGCAGTCCGACTGCATCAAGGACAAGATCCCAAATGCCAACCAGGAACAACATCCAAGGACGACAATCCCACCGATCACTGAGAGCAATTAAAGAAACCTCCAGACAAGGTCACCAGTCACAAGATCTGGGTGGACCAGCAGATTACCTCCATGCTTTAGAAACTGGGGAGGCGATCGTATAGTGGCTTTGTCACCGGACTAGTGACCCAAAGTAATGCCATGGCATACCTAGGTTCGAATCCCACCACAGCAGATGGTGACATAAGAACTCTATAAATAAATAAAAATCTGGAGTTGAAAGTTTGATGATGACCATGATATCATTGTTAATCCCTCTTTAGGGAAGGAAATCTGCTGACCTTTCCTGGCCTGGCCTACATGTAACTCCAGACCCATAGCGATGCAATTGACTCTGAAATGGCCTTGCAAGCAACTCAGTTCTTAAAGGAAATGAGGGAAGGGCAATAAATATTGGCCTAGCCAGCAACACCCCCAACAACAAAGAAAAGATTAGGATTATAGACTCATGTCAAGGTAACTAAACATAAGCATGTCTTATAAATAGTTATACTTCTTTGGAAGGGGGCAGTTATCTTTAAAATGTAAGAGGGAATGCTGTAATATTCATTTGAAGGGTTGCAGCATGATGTCAGTAGGAAGGAAGTGTGTCATGTGATCCAGTTTTAGTTTCAGCAGAGAGCAGGCACACAGCTCTTATATCCTCAGGTTTTCCAACCTTTTATACCTGGTCTCATGTGCCTAGTTTAGATAAATGAATCTACAATGTGTTTAAACAATCTTTGATCAGTGATTGGAGTCTTTTTATCACAACAGGGACATGCTGAGGTGGTGAAAGGCACTGAAGAAATGGGAGTTCTTTTATCAAGCTGTGCAGGAACCAACCCAAGTGCAGCGCCCCCTCAGTGTTGACCCTCCGACAGTGCGGCACTCCCTCAGCACTGACCCTCCGACAGTGCGGCGCTCCCTCAGTACTGACCCTCCGACAGTGCGGCGCTCCCTCAGCACTGACCCTCCGACAGTGCGGCGCCCCCTCAGTACTGACCCCCCGACAGTGCGGCGCTCCCTCAGCACTGACCCTCCGACCGTGCGGCGCCCCCTCAGTATTGACCCTCAGACAGTGCGGCACTACCTCAGCAATGACCCCCCGATAGTGCGGCGCTCCCTCAGTACTGACCCTACGACAGTGCGGCGCTCCCTCAGCACTGACCCTCCGACAGTGCGGCACTCCCTCAGTACTGACCCTCCGACAGTGCGGCGCTCCCTCAGTACTGACCCTCCGACAGTGCGGCACTCCCTCAGTACTGACCCTTCGACAGTGTGGCGCTCCCTCAGTACTGACCTTCCGACAGTGTGATGCTACTTCAGCACTGACCCTCAGACAGTGCAGCACTCCCTCAGCACTGACCCTCAGACAGTGCAGCACTCCCTCAGCACTGACCCTCCGACAGTGCGGCACTCCCTCAGTACTGACCTTCCGACAGTGTGGTGCTACTTCAGCACTGACCCTCAGACAGTGCAGCACTCCCTCAGCACTGACCCTCCAACAGTGCGGCACACACTCAGGACTGACCCTCCGACAGTGCGGCACTCACTTAGGACTGACCCTCCGACAGTGCGGCACTCCCTCAGTACTGACCCTCCGACAGTGCGGCACTCACTTAGGACTGACCCTCCGACAGTGCGGCACTCCCTCAGTACTGACCCTCCGACAGTGCGGCACTCACTTAGGACTGACCCTCCGACAGTGCGGCACTCACTTAGGACTGACCCTCCGACAGTGCGGCGCTCCCTCAGCAGTGACCTTCCAACAGTGCGGTTCTCTCTCAGTACTGGCCCCTGACAGTGTGGCGCGCCCTCAGGACTGACCCTCTGATATTGCAGCGCTCCCTCAGTACAGTCCCTCCAACAGTGCAGCACCTCCTCAGTACTGACCCTTCAACAGTGCGGTGTTCCCTCAGAACTGACCCTCCCAGAGCGCAGTGCTACCTTAGTGCTCACCCTCCGACACAGCAGCACTGCCTCAGTACTGACCCTCCGACAGTGCAGCGCTCCCTCCGTACCAACCTTTCGACAGCGCGGCACTCCCTCAGTGCTGAACCCCCAAGAGTACTGACTCTCCAACTGTGCAGCGCTCCCTTAGCAATGGCACCTGGATTTTTGTGTTCAGTTGCCCGGTATAACACTTGAATCCACGTCCTTCAGAGGTGATAGAGAGGGCATGGGAAAGAGAGAGACATACAGTGAAAGAGAAATAAAGATACAGTGAGATGGAGACTTTGAACAAGAGAGACAAAGAGTTAGAAAGAGGCAGAGAGAGACAGAACAGAGTCAGAATTCAAGACAGAGAGATTGAGTGAGAGATAGAGAGTGGGATAGACAAAGAGAGACAGATAGAGAGGAGAGAGAGAGGCAAAGAGCGGGATAGATAGACAAAAAGAGAGAGAGAAACAGAGATGAATCGAGAAAGAACAAGATGGAGTTACCCGCTAATGGACAGGGTAAACAGTGATGAGCCAGGGCCCTCAGGAGTTAGGGATAGGACTGGAGGAGAGCAATTGAAGACTTAATCTGTAAAAAATCACCACGTTCCAATTCCCACTTAATCAGAAAACGTAATGTTAGGAAATAATACATTTATATCTGAAATGAGTCACCACAACTGGACACTATTCAAGAACCACTTTTCCAAGTCCATCTTGTAGGGTTTGGAAGTTCTGTGTGTTCCTGGAACTCCCTTTGGAACACACAAGTGTCTGTCTACAATTTTCAACTTAATGGGAAGTGTTTCAGCAACCTGATGATTCATTTAGAGTTCAAGTGTTCCAACTCCAGACATCCCTGACACTAAACCTGCTATACTGTCCACTTCCACTCCGGACAAAACTGACCAGCATTAGGCAACTCTCTAAGATTTCTCTCAGAGAGGAGGAGGACCCTGTATCCCAGTGAGAGTCAGCACCTTCAGGAGAGGAGGGGGACCCTGTACCCCAGTGAGAGTCAGCACCTTCAGGAGAGGAGGGGGACCTGTACCCCAGTGAGAGTCAGCACCTTCAGGAGAGGAGGGGGACCCTGTACCCCAGTGAGAGTCAGCAACTTCAGGAGAGGAGGGGGACCCTGTACCCCAGTGAGAGTCAGCACCTTCAGGAGAGGAGGGGGACCCTGTACCCCAGTGGGAGTCAGCACCTTCAGGAGAGGAGGGGGACCTGTACCCCAGTGACAGTCAGCACCTTCAGGTGAGGAGGGGGACCTGTACCCCAGTGAGAGTCAGCACATTCAGGAGAGGAGGGGGACCTGTACCCCAGTGAGAGTCAGCACCTTCAGGAGAGGAGGGGGACGCTGTACCCCAGTGAGAGTCAGCACCTTCAGGAGAGGAGGGGGTCCCTGTACCCCAGTGAGAGTCAGCACCTTCAGGAGAGGAGGGGGTCCCTGTACATCAGTGAGAATCAGCAGCTGCTTGAAGTAAGGGAGGTGGGTTGGAATTCTCTGAGAGTTCATGCTGATGAGTTTGAAATGACAGAACGCTGGATCATTTGACTTTACGTTGTAGTGAGTTCCAGTTGCTCCTTAAAGTATTGCGCCCTCTGTGAGAGACAGGCTGAAGGAAAGCAGTCGGAAAACCGGAGCTTAACATGCTCCCCCTGCCCGACCCCCCCACGTTCTTCACACGCTCCCTGGGCTGACCTGAGAAGAACACAGGGGTGAAGTGTGCAAGCACGTGTCCGAGAGGCAGCATGTAGAAAGAGCGTCAGAGCTCAAAACCTGGTCTTAATTGATTCTTCCATGAGATGTGGGCATTCTTGGCAACACCAGCAATTC
This sequence comes from Carcharodon carcharias, assembly GCF_017639515.1. Classification (NCBI taxonomy): domain Eukaryota; kingdom Metazoa; phylum Chordata; class Chondrichthyes; order Lamniformes; family Lamnidae; genus Carcharodon; species Carcharodon carcharias. The sequence continues at coordinate 248,264 of NW_024470768.1, forward strand.
GCTGCCCAACACCACAAGGCAAGAGTGCAAAACAGGGTAGGTGGGGGGGGGGGAAGGTGGGGGGGGGGGGGGGGGGGGGGGGGCTTCAGTTGCACGAGGACAACAACCACCTGCATTTACCTAGCGCCTTTAACTCAGTGAAACAACACCTCTAAAGTGCTTCACGGGAACGTCAATCAGACAGACTTGGGCCCCCAGCCAGCTCCGGCCCTCAGGGGGTATTTGGGATTGGGGTGGGTGGGGGGGGGGAGCCCAAAGCTTGGTCAACGCTGGGCACACACCGCAGCACAGGGCCCAATTTAAAGGCGCCTCAGGCCTTGGAGCACGGGGAGCGTGGCCTCTCCAGCGCTTTTGTGGCCAGCTCGGGACAACGACCCGAAGCATCCCACCGACCACCCTCGGATCGGGGCCAACGCTGGTCAGGTGGGAAACGGCGGGTTGTGGGGTGGGGGGGGGGGGGCAGTCAAACCTGCGCACAGCATGATCCCGCAAATACCTGCCCCCGGGGAGTGTTCTATGCCGCAGCCTGTCTGTCCAGACCCATGGAGTAATTCCGCACCACCCCCCCCACCCCCCCACCCCTGCGGGCCGAGGGAAATTCTCCCAGGGACGCGGCGTGGATTTAGACCCACCCGGAGGAACCTCCGGGGTGGTCTTTGTTGCCGGGCGGATCCAAGAAAGATGCCGAGAGTCACGCCGGGAGCTCCTCATCAGGTTCACCGAGCTGACCAGAAGCATTCGGCTCCTGGGCGGGTGTTCCAGAGGCCTGGACGCTCGAGAAAAGTCATCGCTGCCTTGCAGCTGCTCCACAGCGACAAGGCTTGCTACTGTCTCGAGTGGGAGATTGAGGCTGTCGCCTTCAAAATCCAGACCAATGTTAGTCAGGGCCGTGCGACAGTCCCCACACTATTCACAGTCTGCCTGACGGTAAGTAGTCACCACCTCGAAGATCAACTGCCCCCCCCCCGGTGCGAGTACTAAATACCACCCAGGTGGAAAACTCTTTCACTTCAGTCGCCTCCGTGCCAAAACTAAACTGACCACCCTGGGCAATACCTGATCTACAGTTTGCAGGTGGGCGCAGGGTCTCTGCACCAGAGTTGCAATCCACTCTCGGTCTCTCCAGTCCCGCATACACGTGACTCAGCCTGTCCTAGAACGTTGCCAGAACAAAGCTCATATCAGCCCGGATCTGCTCAGTCAAACGTTCCCACCTCCCATATATATTGAAGGAGAGACTCTGGAATAGGTTGAGCACTTCCCCCATACCCTGGCAGCCACCGCTCTCCAAAGGCCACCATAGACGAGGAGATCCAACACCGGATCGGCTGCGGCAGCTCAGCCTGCTACCAGATACAGCAGTGAGGGTTCGACCACAATGACCTCCTCAAATCAACAAGAATCCTAGTGCGCAGAGCAGTCGTTGTCACCCCCATTCCTGCACTGCAGTGAGACCTGGGCTGTGTATCAGTGACGCAGAAGAGTGCTAGAGAAATTCCATCAGCAATGGCTCTGCCGCTACCTTCCTATTTCAATGGGACGACTGTCGGTCAAACGCCAGGGTCAGCTCCGCACAAACATTCGGGCAAAAGTCCTGCCTGGTTGGCCTGGACACTGTGTCTGGGTGGCCACAAAGCCTCTTCCCCCACTCGGCCCTGTTTTCTCAACTCTCAAATGGCCAGCGTTCCAGGGGAGGGCAAAGAAAAACACTCCTGGGTCTCTCCTGTGAAGTTCGACAGGATGGACATGAATGAGCGGGAGGAGCTCGCGACTGCTCGTTCAAAGTGGCAACAACCTGCCCGTCGGGCTGCCTCACTCTTTGAGTCACAACATCTTCACCTTGAGGCAGAACGGGAGCACGGAGGGAAAGGGAAAGGGAGGAAATCCTGCACTCCCGGAACTCACTGCCCCATGGGGACATCCTGCCCCACGTGTGCAAAGATCTGTGGGTCAGGAATCGGCCCGTTCACTCACCTGAAGCCCTGTGGCAGAGTGGACATTATCCTGGAACTGAAGAACAGCCGATGAGGATTTGTGTTATAGTGTGTGTGTGTGTGTGTGTGTGTGTTTGTGTGTGTGTGTGTGCACAAGCTGCTTCAAATGATAGTCAATGCTGCCCCCCGATGTACAGACAGTGTACAGCCATCCCCTGGTATACAGACAATGTCCAGCCACAAAAACAGAATTACCTGGAAAAACTCAGCAGGTCTGGCAGCATCGGCGGAGAAGAAAAGAGTTGACGTTTCAAGTCCTCATGACCCTTCGACAGAACTTGAGTGAATCCAAGAAAGGGGTGAAATATAAGCTGGTTTAAGGTGTGTGTGGTATACAGACGATATACAGCTGCCCTGTCATATACAGACAATGTACAGCTGTCCCCTGGTATACAGATAGAGTACAGCTGTCTCCTGGTTTACAGACAGTGTACAGCTGTCCCCAGGTATAAAGACAGTGCACAGCTGGCCCTTGTATACAGACAATATACAGCTGTCCCCTGATATTCAGACAGTGTACAGCTGTCCCCTGGTGTACAGAGAATATACAGCTGCCCTATGGTATACAGACAATGTACAGCTGTCCAAAGGTATAAAGACAGTGCACAGCTGGCCCTTGTATACAGACAGTGTACAGCTGTCCCCAGATGTACACACAGTGAATAGCTGCCCCGTGGTATATAGGCAGTGTACAGCAGTCCCCTTATAAACAGTGTACAGCTGCCCCCTTGTATACAGACAGTGTACAGCTGTCCGTGATGTACAGTGTACAGCTGTGCCCTAGTATACAGTCTGTGTACAGCTGTCCCTTTGTACACAGACATGTACAGCTGTCCCCTTGTTTTCAGACAGTGTGCAGCTGTTCTCTGCTGTACACACAGTCTACGGCTGCCCCGTGGTATACAGACAGTGTACAGCTGTCCACTTGTAAACAGACAGCGTACAACTGTCCCCTAGTAAAAAGACAGTGTACAGTTGCTCCCTTGCATACAGACAGTGTACAGCTGTCCCCATATACACAGTGAGTCTACAGCTGTCCCTAGTATACAGTCTATAGCAGTCCCTTCTATACAGACAATGTACAGTTGCCCCCTGACGTACATACAGTGTACAGCAGCCCTTTGGTATACAGACTGGGTACAGTTGTGCTCTGATGTACAGTGTACAGTAGTGCCTTGGTATACCGACTGGGTACAGTTGTGCTCTGATGTACAGTGTACAGCAGCCCCTTGGTATACAGACTGGGTACAGTTGTGCTCTGATGTACAGTGTACAGCAGCCCCTTGGTATACAGATTGGGTACAGTTGTGCTCTGATGTACAGTGTACAGCAGCCCTTTGGTATACAGACTGGGTACAGTTGTGCTCTGATGTACAGTGTACAGTAGTGCCTTGGTATACCGACTGGGTACAGTTGTGCTCTGATGTACAGTGTACAGCAGCCCCTTGGTATACAGACTGGGTACAGTTGTGCTCTGATGTACAGTGTACAGCAGCCCCTTGGTATACAGATTGGGTACAGTTGTGCTCTGATGTACAGTGTACAGCAGCCGCTTGGTATACAGACTGGGTACAGTTGTGCTCTGATGTACAGTGTACAGCAGTCCCTAGGTATACAGCTGCCTCCTGATGTACAGACAGTGGACAGCTGTCCTCTTGTGTACAGGTAGTGTACAGCTGCCCCTGATATCCAGACAAGGCACAGCAGTCCCCTGATGTACAGGCAGTATACAGCTGTCCCCTGGTATATAGACAGTGTACAACTGAGCCCCGGTATACAGGCAGTGTACAGATGTGCCCTAGTTTGCAGACAGTGTATAGCTGGCCCTGCTGTATAAAGACAGTGTACAGCTGTCCCCTGATATACAGACAGTGTACAGATGTCCCTTGGTGTACAGACAGTATACAGCTGACCCCTGGTATACAGAAAGCATATGGTTGTTTCCTGGTATACAGACATTGTACCGCTGTCACAAAAACAGAAATACCTGGAAAAACTCAGCAGGTCTGGCACATCGGCGGAGAAGAGCAAAGTTGACGTTTCGAGTGTACAGCTGTCACCTTGCATACAGACAGTTCACAGATGTCCCCAGATGTACAGACAGTGTACACATGCTACCTGGTTTACAGACAGTGTATAGCTGTCACCTTGTATACAGACAGTGTACAGCTGTTCCCTGGTATACAGAGAGTGTACAGCTGTCATCTTGTATACCGATAGTTCACAGATGTCCCCAGATGTACAGACAGTGTACACATGCTACCTGGTTTACAGACAGTGTATAGCTGTCACCTTGTATACGGAGAGTGTACAACTGTCATCTTGTATACCAACAGTGTACAGATGTACCCTGATGTACAGACAGTGTACACCTGCTACCTGGTATACAGATGGTGTATAGCTTCCAACCTGATAGTCGCCCACCTCAGACAGCCCGCTTCTATCTCCTACCCAAAATCCACAAACAGAACTGCCCCGGTAGACCGACGTCTCAGCTTGCTCCTGCCCCACAGAACTCATTTCTCGTTATCTTGACTCCCTTCTCTCTCCCCTTGTCCAGTCCCTTCCCACCTACATCCATGATTCCTCTGACACCTTACGTCACATCAACAATTTCCAGTTCCCTGGCCCCAACCGCTTCCTCTTCACCATGGACGTCCAATCCCTCTACACCTCCATCCCCCACCAGGATGGTCTAAGGGCCGTTAGCTTCTTCCTCGAACAGAGGCCCGAACAATCCCCATCCACCACTACTCTCCTCCGTCTGGCTGAACTTGTTCTCACGCTGAACAATTTCTCCTTCAACTCCTCTCACTTCCTCCAAATAAAAGGTGTGGCTATGGGTACCCGCATGGGCCCCAGCTATGCCCGTCTCTTTATGGGGTATGTGGAACATTCCTTGTTCCAGTCCTACACCGGTCCCCTTCCACAACTCTTTCTCCGGTACATCGATGATTACTTCGGTGCTGCTTCATGCTCTCGTCCGGACTTGGAAAAATTGATTAATTTTGCTTCCAGTCTCCACCCCTCCATCATTTTCACATGGTCCATCTCTGACACTTCCCTTCCCTTCCTTGACCTCTCTGTCTCAATCTCTGGTGATAGACTGTCCACCAATATCCATTACAAACCCACCGACTCCCACAGCTACCTCGACTACAGCTCCTCACACCCCGCTTCCTGTAAGGACTCCATCCCATTCTCTCAGTTCCTTCGCCTCTGTCGCATCTGTTCCGATGATGCTACCTTCAAAAACAGTTCCTCTGACGTGTCCTCCTTCATTAACCGAGGTTTTCCACCCACGGTCATTGACAGGGCCCTCAACCGTGTCCGGCCCATCTCCCGCGCATCCGCCCTCACACCTTCTCCTCCCTCCCAGAAACATGATAGGGTCCCCCTTGTCCTCACTTATCACCCCACCAGCCTCCGCATTCAAAGGATCATCCTCCGCCATTTCTGCCAACTCCAGCATGATGCCATCACCAAACACATCTTCCCTTCACCCCCCCGTCGGCATTCTGTAGGGATCGCTCCCTCCAGGACATCCTGGTCCACTCCTCCATCACCCCCTACTCCTCAACCCCCTGTTATGGCACCACCCCATGCCCATGCAAAAGATGTAACACCTGCCCCTTTACTTCCTCTCTCCTCACCGTCCAAGGGCCCAAACACTCCTTTCAAGTGAAGCAGCATTTCACTTGCATTTCCCCCAACTTAGTCTACTGTATTCGTTGCTCCCAATGTGGTCTCCTCTACATTGGAGAGACCAAACGTAAACTGGGCGACCGCCTTGCAGAACACCTGCGGTCTGTCCGCAAGAATGACCCAGACCTCCCTGTCGCTAGCCATTTTAACACTCCACCCTGCTCTCTTGCCCACATGTCTGTCCTTAGCTTGCTGCATTGTTCCAGTGAAGCCCAACGCAAACTGAAGGAACAACACCTCATCTTCCGACTAGGCACTTTACAGCCTTCCGGACTGAATATTGAATTCAACAACTTTAGGTCTTGAGCTCCCTCCTCCATCCCCACCCCCTTTCTGTTTCCCCCTTCCTTTTGCTTTTTTTCAATAAATTAAATAGATTTTTCTTTCCCACCTATTTCCATTATTTTTAAATATTTTTAAATCTTTTATGCTCTCCCCACCCCCACTAGAGCTATACCTTGAGTGCCCTTCCATCCATTCTTAATTAGCACATTCGTTTAAATAATATCACCAACTCTAACACCTATGTGTTCTTTTGTTCTGTTGTTGGTGACATCTTTTGATGATCTGCTTCTATCACTGCTTGTTTGTCCTTACAACCACACCAACCCCCTCCACTTCTCTCTCTCTCTCTCTCTCCCCACCCCCACACACCTTAAACCAGCTTATATTTCAACTCTTTCTTGGACTCTAACTCTAAGTTCTGTCGAAGGGTCATGAGGACTCGAAACGTCAACTCTTTTCTTCTCCGCCGATGCTGCCAGACCTGCTGAGTTTTTCCATGTAATTCTGTTTTTGTTTTGGTGTATAGCTGTCACTTTGTATACAGACAGTGTACAGTTGTCACCTTGTATACCGATAATGCACAGATGTACCCTGATGTACAGACAGTGTACATATGTTACCTGGTATATAGATAGTGTATAGCTATCACTTTGTATACAGACAGTGAACAGTTGTCACCTGATGTACAGGCAGTGTACAGCTGTTCCCTGGTGTACAGACAGATTACACCTGAGCCTTGGTATACAGAGAGTGTACAGCTCTTCCCTAGTATACAGACATTGTACAGCTGTCACCTTGTATACAGACAATGTACAACCGCCCCCGGTATACAGAAAGTGAATGGCTGTTCCCTGGTATACAGAGAGTGTACAGCTGTCACCTTGTATGCAGACAGTGCACAGATGTCCCCTATGTACAGACAGTGTACACATGCTACCTGGTATACAGACAGTGTATAGCTGTCACCTTGTATACTGACGGTGTACAGCTGTTCCCTGGTATACAGAGAGTGTACAGCTGTCACCTTGTATACAGACAGTGCACGGATGTATCCTCATGTACAGACAATGTACACCTATTACCTGGTATACAGATGGTGTATAACTGTCACTTTGTATACAGGTAGTGTACAGTTGTCACCTGATGTACAGGCAGTGTACAGCTGTTCCCTGGTGTACAGACAGAGTACACCTGAGCCCTTGTATACCGACAATGTACAGCTCTTCCCTAGTATACAGAAATTGTACAACTGTCACCTTGTATACAGACAATGTACAGCCGCCCCCGGTGTACAGAAAATGAATGGCTGTTCACTGGTATACAGAGATTGTACAGCTGTCACCTTGTATACCGACAGTGTATAGATGTCCCCTGATGTGTAGACAGTGTACACATGCTACCTGGTATACAGACAATGTATAGCGGTCACCTTATATACAGTGTACAACTGTTCCCTGGTATACAGAGAGTGTACAGCTATCAACTTGTAAACCGACAGTGCACAGATGCACCCGCATGTACAGACAGTGTATACCTGTTACCTGGTATACAGATGGTGTATAGCTGTCACCTTGTATACAGACAGTGTACAGTTGTTGTCTGATGTACAGACAGTAAACAGTTTCCACCTGATATACAGACAGTGTACAGCTGTTCCCTGGTGTACAGACAGAATACAGCTGACCCCTGGTATACATACAATGTACAGCTCTTCCCTGGTATACAGACATTGTACAGCTGTCACCTTGTATACAGACAGTGTAGAGCCGCCCCCCCATATACAGAAAGTGTATGGCTGTTCCCTGGTATACAACAGTGTATAGCTGTCACCTTGTATGCAGACAGTGCACAGATGTTCCCTGGTATACAGAGAGTGTACAACTGTCACCTTGTATGCAGACAGTGCACAGATGTTCCCTGGTATACAGAGAGTGTACAGCTGTCACCTTGTATACTGACAGTCCTCAGATGTCCCCTGGTATACAGAGAGTATACAGCTGTCACCTTGTATACTGACGGTGCTCAGATGTACCCTGATGTACAGGCAGTGTACACCTGTTACCTGCTATACACAGTGTATAGCTGTCACTTTGTATACAGTGATCAGTTGTCACCTGATGTACAGACAGTGTACAGTTGTCATCTGATGTACAGTGTACAGCTGTCCCCTGGTATACAGACAGTGTGCAGCTACCCCATGATATAGAGACAGTGTACAGTTGTCCCCTGATGTACAGACAGTGTATATCAGTTACGTGGTACACAGAAAGTTGAAACAGGCCCCTGTTATACAGACAGAGTGCAGCTGCCCTCTGGCATACAGACACTGGACATCTGTCCCCTTGTAAACAGACAGTGTACAGCAGTCCCCTTGTATAGAGACGGTGTACTTCTGTTTCTTGTATACAGACAGTGTATAGCTGCCCCCTTGTATACAATGTATAGCTGCTCTGGTATATAGACAGTGTACAGCTGTCCGCTGATGTACTGGCAGTGTACATCTGCCCCCGGTATACAGACAGTGTTCAGCTGCCCCTGATGTACAGGCAGTATATAGCTGTCCCCTGGTATTCAGACAGTGTACAGCTGCCCCCTGATGCACAGGCAGTGTACAGCTATTCCCTGGTATATAGTGAGTGTACTGTTGCCCCCAGTATACAGCCAATGTACATCTGTTCCCTGGTGTACAGACAATGTACAGCTGAGCTCTGGTATACAGACAGTGTACAGCTCTTCCCTGGTATACAGGATGATGTACAACCATCCCCTTGTATACAGACAGTGTATAGCTGTCCCTTTGTATACAGACAATGTACAGCTGCCTCTGGCATACAGATAGTGTACAGCTGTCCGCTGATGTACTGGCAGTGTACATCTGCCCCTGAAATACAGACAGTGTACAAGTGTACAGCTGTCCCCTGGTATACAGACAGAGTACAGCTGCCCCTGATGTACAGACAGTGTACAGCTGTCCCCTGGTATACAGACAGTGTACAGCTCTTCCCTGGTATACGGGATGGTGTACAACCATCCCCTTGTATACAGACAGTGTATAGCTGTTCCCTGGTAATCAGACAGTGTACAGCTGCCCCCTGATGCACAGGCAGTGTACAGCTATTCCCTGGTATACAGTGAGTGTACTGTTGCCTCCAGTATACAGCCAATGTACATCTGTTCCCTGGTGTACAATGTACAGCTGACCCCTGGTATACAGACAGTGTACAGCTCTTCCCTGGTATACAGGATGGTGTACAACTATCCCCTTGTATACAGACTGTGTATAGCTGCCTCTGGCATACAGATAGTGTACAGCTGTCCGCTGATGTACTGGCAGTGTACATCTGCCCCTGAAATACAGGCAGAGTACAGCTGCCCCTGAAATACAGACAGTGTACAAGTGTACAGCTGTCCCCTGGTATACAGACAGAATACAGCTGCCCCGATGTACAGACAGTGTACAGCTGTTCCCCGGTATTCAGACAGTGTACAGCTGCCACCTGATTCACAGGCAGTGTACAGCTATTCCCAGGTATACAGCGAGTGTACCATTGTCCCCGATATACAGCCAATGAACAGCTATTCCCTGGTGTACAGACAGTATACAGCTGACCCCTGGTATACAGACAGTGTACAGCTCTTCCCTTGTGTACATACAGTGTGCAGCTGCCCCATGATATAGAGACAGTGTACAGTTGTCCCCTGATGTACAGACAGTGTATAGCTGTTACGTGGTACACAGACAGTCAAGACAGACCCCTGGCATACAGACAATGTACAGCTGTCCCTTTGTAAACAGACAGTGTACAGCTGTCCCCTTGTATAAAGACAGTGTATACAGACAGTGTACAGCTGTCGCCTTGTATACGGACAGTGTATAGCTGCCCCCTTGTATACAGACAACATACAGCTGCCCCAGTATACAGACAGTGTACAGCTGTCCACTGATGTACTGGCAGTGTACATCTGCCCCCGGTATACAGGTAGTGTGCAGCTGTCCACTGATGTACTGGCAGCGTACATCTGCCCCTGGTATACAGACAGAGTACAGCTGCCCCTGATGTACAGATAGTGTATAGCTGTCCCCTGGTATTCAGAGAGTGTACAGCTGCCCCCTGATGCACAGGCAGTGTACAGCTGTTCCCTGGTATACAGCAAGTGTACTGTTGCCCCCGGTATACAGCCAATGTACATCTGTTCCCTAGGGTATAGACAATGTACAGCTGACCCCTGGTATACAGACAGTGTACATTCTTCCCTGGTGTACAGACAGTGTACAACCATCCCCTTGTATACAGACAGTGTATAGCTGTCCCCTCGTATACAGACAATGTACAGCTGTCTTTGGTATTCAGATAGTGTACAGCTGTCTGCTGATGTACTGGCAGTGTACATCTGCCCCTGGCATCCAGACATAGTACAGCTTCCCCTGATATACAGACAGTGTACAAGTGTACAGCTATCCCCTGGTACACAGACAGTGTAAAGCTGCTCCCTAATGTATAGACAGTATACAGCTGTTCCCAGGTATACAGCGAGTGTACAGTTCTCCCTGGTATACAGCCAATGTACAGTTGTTCAGTGGTGTACAGACAGTATACAGCTGACCCCTGGTATACAGACAGTGTACAGCTCTTCCCTGGTATACAGACAGTGTACAGCTGTCCCCTTGTATACATACAGTATACAACTGTTCCCTAGTATACAGAAAGTGTACATTTGTTCCCTGGTACAAAGACATTATACAGCTATCACCTTGTAATACAGACAGTGTACATGTGCCCCCAGCCGACAGAAGGTATACGGCTGTTCCCTGGTATACAGACAGTGTACAGCTGTCACCTTGTATACAAATAGTGCACAGATGTCCCCTGATGTACAGACAGTGTAAACATGCTGCCTGTTATACAGACAGTTTATAGCTGTCACCTTGTATACAGACAGTGTACAGCTGTTCCCTGGTACACAGACAATGTACAGCTATCACCTTGTATACCAACAGTGCACAGATGTCCCCTGATGTACAGAAAATGTACATCTGTTACCTATTATACAGATACTGTGTACAGCTGTCACCTTATATACAATGTATAGCTGTCACCTTGTATACAGACAGTGTACAGCTGTTCACTAGTATACAGACAATGTACAGTTATCACCTTGCATACCAACAGTGCACAGCTGTCCCCTGGTATACAGACAGTGTACAGTTGTCACCTGATGTATAGACAGTGTACAGTTGTTCCCTGGTATACAGACAATGTACAGTTGTTACCTGATGTACAATGTATAGCTGTTCGCTGGCGCACAGCTAGAATACAGCTGTCCCTTGGTATACAGACAAGTGTACAGCTGCCCCATGACATAGACACAGTGTACTGTTGTCCCCTGATGTACAGACAGTGTATAGCTGTTACATGGTAGACATTCAGTGAAAACAGGCCCCTGGTTTACAGACAGTATACAGCTGCCCTGTGGCATACAGGCACTGTACAGCTGTTCCCTTGTAAACAGACAGTGTCCGGCTGTCCCCTTGCATAAAGACAGTGTACATCTGTCCTTTGCATACAGGCAGTGTACAGCTATCCCATTGTATACAGACAGTGTATAGCTGCCCCCTGGTATACATGCAGAGTAGTGCTGCCCCTGATGTACTGTGTACAGCTGTTCCCTGGGTATACAGAGAATGTACCATTGCCCCCAGTATACAGGCAATGTAAAGCTGTTCCCTGGTGTACAGACAGTATATAGGTGACCTCTGGTATATAGACAGTGTACAGCTCTTCCCTTGTATACAGACAGAGTACAGCTGTCCCCTTGTACACAGACAGTGCACAGCTGTCCCCTGGTATACAGACAGTGCACAGCTATTCCATGGTATACAGAAGGTGTACAGCTATTCCCTGGTATACAGACAGTGCACAGCTGTCCCCTTGTATACATAGTGTACAGCTGTTCCCTAGTATATAGACAGTGTACAGGTCTTCCATGGTATACAGTGTGTATCTGTCACCTTGTATTCAGACAGTGTACAGCTGTCCCCTGATGTACAGAAAGTGCACAGCTGCCCTGAAGTATACAGACAGTGTACAGTTGTCCCCTTGTATACAGAGTGTACAGCTGTTCCCTGGTATATAGACAGTGTACAGCTGTCACCTTGTACTCAGACAGCGTACAGCTGTCCCCTGATGTACAGATAGTGTACAGCTGTTGCCTGATATACAGGCAATAAAAACAAGCCCCTGGTATACAGACAGTGTATAGTTGTCCCCTGATGTACGCACAGTGTACAGCTGCCTCCTGGTATGCAGGCACTGTACAGCTGTCCCTTGTAAACAGGCAGTGTACAGCTGTCCGCCTTGTATACAGCTGTCCCCTTGTTAACAGAGAGTGTATAGCTGCTCCATTGTATACAATGTACAACTGCACCTGGTAAGCATACAGTGTACAGCTGTACCCTGATATACAGACAGTGTACAGCTGCCCCTTGATTATACAGTTGTTCCCTAGTATACACATAGTGTACAGCTGAGCTCCCTCAGTACTGACTCTCTGACAGTGCGGCACTCCCTCAGTTCTGACCCTCCAACAGTGCGGCACTCCCTCAGTACTGACCCTCCAACCGTGAGGCTCTCCCTCAGTACTGACCCTCCGACAGTGCGGCACTCCCTCACTAATAACCCTCCGACAGTGCGGCATACCCTCAGCACTGACCCTCCGCAGTGCGGCGCTCCCTCAGTACTGACCCTCCAACAATGCGGCGCTCCCTCAGTACTGACCCTCCGACAGTGCGGCGCTCCCTCAGTATTGACCCTCCGACAGTGCGGCACTCCCTCAGTAGTGACCCTCCGACAGTGCGGCACTCCCTCAGTAGTGACCCTCCAACATTGCGGCACTCCCTCAGTAGTGACCCTCCGACAGTGCGGTGCTCCCTCTGCGCTGACAAGGGGCAGTGTCAGTGTGGATTGAGATTTTGGGAATGGTGGGGTAGAGGTTGAATCCAAAGCACAGATGAGAGAGCTGCAAAGTGTGACAGATGGAGCGGAAACTGGGTAAAAAGTGAGTACTTCTGATTTAACAATATTTTGTAGAAAATGAGAAAATTTGACTAACACACACACACACACAGAAGAAAAGTCCAGTCTCGTAGCAAATTAATTGCATCAACTTCCTGCAGTGCAGTGTTTAAATTACCATTCCTATCAAATAAGCAAATAGCTGGATAAAGAGCAAGCAAACGCATTTCAAATGAGTCAGTTGAGACACCCAGGTGTACAATAGGAACACATGGGGGGTGGAGAGGGCTGTCTCAAGAGGTGGGAAATGAGTATTTAAATTTTAGCTGAAGGGATAAGGAGAGGAGGTTAGAACGAAGAGCAACAGTCACACAGAGAGAGACAGAGCGAGAGTGAGGGAGGGAGAGAGAGAGAGAGAGAGAGAGAGAGTCGGGTCACTCGTGTCACGCACTGGGAGAACTCTCTCCACACCAGGCTGTCCAAGTATTTGCTCTCCCTGCCTCACTCCCTCTCCATGAGAAATCTGGGTGACTGGGAAAGACAGAGAGAGAGAGAGAGAGGAGCCGGAGTGGACCCTCACCATGCTCAGTGGGATTAAACTGGACGGAGTGGACTTTTCCGACTGGAGCGGTTACCACCAGGAGAGTGAGGTCTGTTAAATCGCTCTTTGCTCACTGCACTTTCAAAAGCGGGCGAACGTTTCAGACTGTGCGCGTCAAGGGTGGAAGAGACTTTACGGTTTTAAATGGAGTTTCTCTTTCCTGTTTGAAAAATGCTGCTGGAGGTGGAGAGGGGTGGCCCGGGGCTGGGGGTAGGGGGGAGGAGGGAAGGGGCTACCACTCAACCTGCTCCGCCTGGTCAGGTAGACGTAGTCTGGGGGTTTCCGAGGGGTTGGGAGCCCGGATTACGCTCAGCGCCCCGAGTGTCGGTGCAGAAGGGCACCATCAGAAAAGGGCCCCAGCGGAGTTCCTTTCCCCACGGCCACACCTCAAAACACTTTAATGGAGATGGAGCCCAGCATTACAATTCTCATCCTGCTTTTCAAATCCGGCTATGGCCTGACCCCCTCCATATCTCTGTAACTTCCTCCAGCCCCTACAACCCTCCCTATCTCTGTAACCTCCTCCAGCCCCTACAACCCCCCTATCTCTGTAACCTCCTCCAGCCCCTACAACCCTCCCTATCTCTGTAAACTCCTTCAGACCCTACAAACCTCCCTCTCCCTGTAACCTCCTCCAGACCCTACACCCCTCCCTATCTCTGTAACCTCCTCCAGCCCCTACAACCCTCCCTATCTCTGTACCCTCCTCCAGCCCCGACAACCCTCGCTATCTCTGTAACCTCCTCCAGCCCCTACAACCCTCCCTATCTCTGTAACCTCCTCCAGCCCATACACCCTCCCTATCTCCGTAACCTCCTCCAGCCCCTACAACCCTCCCCATCTCCGTAACCTCCTCCAGCCCCTACACCCCTCCCTGTCTCTGTAACCTCCTCCAGCCCCTACAACCCTCCCTATCCCTGTAACCTCCTCCAGCCCCTACACCCCTCCCTGTCTCTGTAACCTCCTCCAGCCCCTACAACCCTCCCTATCTCTGTAACCTCCTCCAGCCCCTACACCCCTCCCCATCTCAGTAACCTCCTCCAGCCCCTACAACCCTCCCTATCTCTGTAACCTCCTCCAGCCCCTACAACTCTCCCTATCTCTGTAACCTCCTCCAGACCCTACACCCCTCCGAATCTCTGTAACCTCCTCCAGCCCCTACAACCCTCCCTATCTCTGTAACCTCCTCCAGCCCCTACAACTCTCCCTATCTCTGTAACCTCCTCCAGCCCCTACAACCCTCCCTATCCCTGTAACCTCCTCCAGCCCTTACAACCCTCCCTATCTCTGTAACCTCCTCCAGCCCCTACAACCCTCCCTATCCCTGTAACCTCCTCCAGCCCCTACACCCCTCCCTGTCTCTGTAACCTCCTCCAGCCCCTACAACCCTCCCTATCTCTGTAACCTCCTCCAGCCCCTACAACCCTCCCTATCTCTGTGACCTCCTCCAGCCCCTACAACCCTCCCTATCCCTGTAACCTCCTCCAGCCCCTACACCCCTCCCTGTCTCTGTAATCTCCTTCAGCCCCTACAAGCCTCACCATCTCTGTAACCTCCTCCAGCCCCTACAACCCTCCCTATCTCTGTGACCTCCTCCAGCCCCTACACCCCTCCCTATCTCTGTAACCCCCTCCAACACCTACAACCATCCTCATCTCTGTAACCTCCTCCAGCACCTACAACCCTCCCTATCTTTGTAACCTCCTCCAGCCCCTACAACCCCTCCCTATCTCTGTAACCTCCTCCAGCCCCTACAACCCCTCCCTATCTCTGTAACCTCCTCCAGCCCCTACAACCTTCCCTATCTTTGCAACCTACTTCAGCCCCTACACCCTTCCCTATCTCCGTAACCTCCTCCAGCCCCTACAACCCTCCCTATCTCTGTAACCGCCTCCAGCCCCCAACAGCCCTCCCTATCTCTGTAACCTCCTCCAGCCCCTACAACCCTCCCTATCTCTGTAACCTCCTCCAGCCCTAACAACCCTCCCTATCTCTGTAACCTCCTCCACCCCTACAACCCTCCCTATCTCTGTAACCTCCTCCAGCTCGTACAAACCTCCCTATCTCTGTAACCTCCTCCAGCCCCAACAACCCTCTGAGATCTCTGGGCTCCTCCAATTCCAGCCTCTTGAGCATCCCCCGATTCCCATCGCTCCACCATTGGCGGCCGTACTTTTAGCTGCCTGGGGCCCTAAGCTCTGAAAATCCCTCCCTAAACCACTCGACCCTCTCTCTCTGTCTCTCTCTCTCTCTGTCTCGCACCTCCTTTAAGACGCTACTTAAAATTGACCTCTTTAACTAAGCCTTAGGTCACCTGTCCCTAATATATGTCCCTCAGTTTAAGACTCAGTTATAACACTTTCTCTGTGACACTGTCTCTCAATATAAGACTCTCAGTTATAACACTCTCCCTTACACTGACCCTCAGTATAAGACTCTCAGTTATAACACTCTCTCTGTTACACTGACCCTCAGTATAAGACTCTCAGTTATAACACTCTCTCTGTTACACTGACCCTCAGTATAAGACTCTCAGTTATAACACTCTCTCTGTTACACTGACCCTCAGTATAAGACTCTCAGTTATAACACTCTCTCTGTTACACTGACCCTCAGTATAAGACTCTCAGTTATAACACTCTCTCTGTTACACTGACCCTCAGTATAAGACTCGCAGTTATAACAGTCTCTCTCACACTGACCCTCAGTATAAGACTCTTAGTTATAACGTTCCCTCTGTTACACTGAACCTCAGTATAAGACTCTCAGTTATAACACTCTCTCTGTTACACTGACCCTCAGTATAAAACTCCCAGTTATAACACTCTCTGTTACACTGACACTCAGTATAAAACTCTCAGTTATAACACTCTCTCTCACACTGACCCTCAGTATAAAACTCTCAGTTATAACACTCTCTCTGTTACACTGGCCCTCAGTATGAAACTCTTGGTTATAACACTCTCTCTGTTACACTGACCCTCAGTATAAAACGCTCAGTTATAACACTCTCTCTCACACTAACCCTCAGTATAAAACTCTCAGTTATAACACTCTCTCTGTTACACTGACCCTCAGTATAAAACTCTCAGTTATAACACACTCTCTGTTACACTGACCCTCAGTATAAGACTCTCAGTTATAACACTCTCTCTGTTACACTGACCCTCAGTATAAGACTCTCAGTTATAACACTCGCCATTACACTGACCCTCAGTATAAGACTCTTAGTTATAATGTTCCCTCTGTTACACTGACCCTCAGTATAAGACTCTCAGTTACAACACTCTCTCTGTTACACTGACCCTCAGTATAAGACTCTCAGTTATAACACTCTCTCTGTTACACTGACCCTCAGTATAAGACTCTCAGTTATAACACTCTCTCTGTTACACTGACCCTCAGTATAAGACTCTCAGTTATAACACTCTCTCTGTTACACTGACCCTCAATATAAGACTCTCAGTTATAACACTCTCTCTGTTACACTGTCTCTCAGTATAACACTCTCAGTTATAATAGTCTCTCTGTTACACTGACCCTCAGTATAAGACTCTCAGTTATAACACTCGCTGTTACACTGACCCTCAGTATAAAACTCTGTTATAACACTCTCTCTGTTACACTGACCCTCAGTATAAGACTCTCAGTTATAACACTCTCTCTGTTACACTGACCCTCACTATAAGACTCTCAGTTATAACACTCTCTCTGTTACACTGGCCCTCAGTATAAGACTCTCAGTTATAACACTCGCTGTTACACTGACCCTCAGTATAAGACTCTCTGTTATAACACTCTCTGTTACACTGACCCTCAGTATAAAACTCTCAGTTATAACACTCTCTCTGTTACACTGACCCTCAGTATAGGACTCTCAGTTATAACACTCTCTCTCACACTGACTCTCAGTATAACTCTCAGTTATAACACTCTGTTACACTGTCCCTCATTATAAGACACTCAGTTATAACACTCTCTCTGTAACACTGTCCCTCAGTATAAGACTCTCAGTTATAACACTCTCTCTGTTACACTGTCCCTCAGTATAAGACTCTCAGTTATAACACTCTCTGTTACACTGACCCTCAGTATAAAACTCTCAGTTATAACACTCTCTCTGTTACACTGACCCTCAGTATAACACTCTCAGTTATAACACTCTCTCTGTTACACTGTCCCTCAGTATAAGACTCTTAGTTATAACATTCCCTCTGTTACACTGACCCCCGGTATAAGACTCTCAGTTATAACTCTTGCTCTCTCACACTGACCCTTAGCATTAGATTCACCGTTATAACAATCTCTCTGTTACATTGTCCCTCAGTATAAGATTATCAGTTATAACACTCTCTCTGTTACACTGAACCTATGTATAAGACTCTCAGTTATAACACTCTCTCTCTCACTACTGTCCCTCAGTATAAGACTCTCAGTTATAACACTTGCTCTCTCACACTGACCCTTAGCATTAGATTGACCATTATAACAATCTCTCTGTTACACTATTCCTCAATATAAGACTGTCAGTTATAACACTCTCTCTGTTACCCTGACCCTCAGTATAAGACTCTCTGTTATAACACTCTCTGTTACACTGACCCTCAGTATAAAACTCTCAGTTATAACACTCTCTCTGTTACACTGACCCTCAGTATAAGACTCTCAGTTATAACACTCTCTCTCTCACACTGGCCCTGAGTACAAGACTCTCAGTTATAACACTCTCTCTGTTACACTGACCCTCAGTGTAAGACTCTTAGTTATAACACTCTCTCTGTTACACTGACACTCAGTATAAGACTCTTAGTTATAACGTTCCCTCTGTTACACTGACCCTCAGTATAAGACTCTCAGTTATAACACTCTCTCTGTTACACTGACCCTCAGTATAAGACTCTCAGTTATAACACTCTCTCTGTTACACTGACCCTCAGTATAAGACTCTCAGTTATAACACTCTCTCTCACACTGACACTCAGTATAACTCTCAGTTATAACACTCTGTTACACTGTCCCTCATTATAAGACTCTCAGTTATAACACTCTCTCTGTAACACTGTCCCTCAGTATAAGACTCTCAGTTATAACACTCTCTCTGTTACACTGTCCCTCAGTATAAGACTCTCAGTTATAACACTCTCTGTTACACTGACCCTCAGTATAAGACTCTCAGTGATAACACTCTCTGTTACACTGACCCTCAGTATAAAACTCTCAGTTATAACACTCTCTCTGTTACACTGACCCTCAGTATAACACTCTCAGTTATAACACTCTCTCTCTGTTACACTGTCCCTCAGTATAAGACTCTTAGTTATAACATTCCCTCTGTTACACTGACCCCCAGTATAAGACTCTCAGTTATAACACTCTCTCTGTTACACTGTCTCTCAGTATAACACTCTCAGTTATAACACTCTCTCTGTTACACTGTCTCTCAGTATAACACTCTCAGTTATAACAATCTCTCTGTTACACTGACCCTCAGTATCAGACTCTCAGTTATAACACTCGCGCTCTCACACTGACCCTTAGCATTAGATTCACCGTTATAACAATCTCTCTGTTACATTGTCCCTCAGTATAAGATTATCAGTTATAACACTCTCTCTGTTACACTGAACCTATGTATAAGACTCTCAGTTATAACACTCTCTCTCTCACTACTGTCCCTCAGTATAAGACTCTCAGTTATAACACTTGCTCTCTCACACTGACCCTTAGCATTAGATTGACCGTTATAACAATCTCTCTGTTACACTATTCCTCAATATAAGACTGTGAGTTATAACACTCTCTCTGTTACCCTGACCCTGAGTATAAGACTCTCAGTTATAACACTCTCTCTGTTACACTGACTCTCAGTATAAGACTCTCAGTTATAACACTCTCTCTGTTACACTGACCCTCAGTATAAGACTCTCAGTTATAACACTTTCCATGTTACACTGTCCCTCAGTATAAGATTCTCAGTTGTAATCCTCCTGAATCTTAATAACAGAAACTACGATGGTATGAGGCATGAGTTAACTATGATGGATTTGGAAACATTACTTAAAGG
The DNA here is from genome assembly GCF_017639515.1 of Carcharodon carcharias. Taxonomy (NCBI): domain Eukaryota; kingdom Metazoa; phylum Chordata; class Chondrichthyes; order Lamniformes; family Lamnidae; genus Carcharodon; species Carcharodon carcharias. Next base: position 267,926 of record NW_024470768.1, read on the forward strand.
GATGAAGCTGGATAGGCAATGGCAAACATTCAAAGAGCACATGGGTGAACTGTAACAATTGTTTATTGCTGTCTGGCGCAAAAGTAAAACAGGAAAGGTGGACAAACCATGGCTTACAAAGAAAATTAGAGATAGTATTAGATCCAAGGAAGAGGCATACAAATTGGCCAGAAAAACAACAGACCTGAAGATTGAAACAGTTTAAAATTCAGCAAAGGAGGACCAAGGGATTGACTAAGAAGGAGAAAGTAGAGTACGAGAGTAAGCTTGCAGGGAACATAAAAACTGACTGCAAAAGTTTCTATAGGTATGTGAAGAGAAAAAGATTGGTGCAGACAAATGTTATGTCCCTTACAGTCAGAAACAGGGGAATTTATAATGGGGAACAAAGAAATGGCTGACCAACTAAATACATACTTTGGTTCTGTCTTCACAAAGGAGGACACACATAACATACCAGAAATGTTGGGGAACACAGTGTTTAGTGAGAGGGAGGAACTGAAAGAAATCAGTATTAGTAGGGAAATGGTGTTGGGTAATTGATGGGATTGAAGGCCGATAAATCCCCAGGGCCTGATAATCCACATCCCAGAGTATTTAAGGAAGTGGTCCAAGAAATAGTGTATTCATGGGAGGTCATCTTCCCAGATTCTATAGACTCTGGAACAGTTCCTACAGATTGGAGGGTAGCTAATGAAACCCCACTATTTAAAAAGGGAATCTTTCAAGGATGTAACTAGTAAAGTTGATGAGAGGGAGCAAGTGGATGTGGCTTATTTGGACTTTCAGAAGGCTTTCGACAAAGCCCCACATAAGAGATTAGTGTGTAAAATTAAAGCGCATGGGATTGGGGGTAGTGTATTGAGATAGATAGAAAACTGGTTGGCAGACAGGAAACAAAGAGTAGGAATAAACAGGTCTTTTTCCGAATGGTAGGCAATGACTAGTGGGGTACCGCAGGGATCGGTGCTGGGACCCCAGCTATTCTCAATATATATTAAAGATTTAGATGAGGGAACTAAATGTAATATCTCCAGATTTGCAGATGACACAAAGCTGGGTGGGAGGGTGAGCTCTGAGGAGGATGCAGAGATGCTTCAGTGTGATTTGGACAAGCTGAGTGAGTGGTTAAATGCATGGCAGATGCAGTATAATGTGGATAAATGTGAGGTTTTCCACTTTGGTAGCAAAAACAGGAAGGCAGATCATTATCTGAATGGCTATAAATTGAGAGAGGGGAATGTGCAACGAGACCTGGGTGTCCTTGTACACCAGTCGCTGAAGGTAAGCATGCAGGTACAGCAGGCGGTAAAGAAGGCAAATGGTATGTTGGCCTTCATAGCGAGAAGATTCGAGTACAGGAACAGGGATGTCTTGCTGCAATTATACAGGACCTTGGTGAGACCACATCTGGAATATTGTGTGCAGTTTTGGTCTCCTTATCTGAGGAAGGATGTTCTTGCTACAGAGGGAGTGCAGTGAAGGTTTACCAGACTGATTCCTGGGATGGTGGGACTGACATATGAGGAGAGATTGAGTCGGTTAGGATTAAATTCACTAGAGTTCGGAAAAATGAGGGAAGATCTCATAGAAACCTATAAAATTCTAACAGGACTAGACTGGGTAGATACAGGTACGAGTTCCCGATGGTGGGGGAGACAGAACCAGGGGTCACAGTCTGAGGATACGGGGTAGACCATTTAGGACTGAGATGAGAAGAAATTTCTTCACCCAGAGAGTGGTGAGCCAGTGGAATTCGCTACCACAGAAAGTAGTTGAGGCCAAAACATTGTATGTTTTCAAGAAGGAGTTATTTATAGCTCTTGGGGCAAAAGGGATCAAAGGATATGGGGAGAAAGCGGGAGCAGGCTATTGAGTTGGATGATCAGCCATGATCATAATGAATGGCGGAGCAGGCTTGAAGGGCTGAATGGCCTCCTCCTGCTCCTAGTTTCTATGTTTCTATAACACTCTCTCTGTTACACTGGCCCTCAATATAAGACTCTCAGTTATAACATTCTCTCTCTGTTACACTGACCCTCAGCATAAGACTCTCAGTTATAACACTCTCTCTGTTACACTGGCCCTCAGTATAAGACTCTCAGTTATAACACTCTCTCTGTTACACTGGCCCTCAGTATAAGACTCTCAGTTATAACACTCTCTCTGTTACACTGACACTCAGTACAAGACTCTCAGTTATAACACTTTCTCTCTCACACTGTCCTTCAGTATAAGACCCTCAGTTATAACACTCTCTCCCTCACACTGTCCCTCAGTATAAGACTCTCAGTCATAACACTCTCTCTGTTACACTGACCCTCAGTATAAGACTGTCAGTTATAACACTCTCTCTCTGTTACATTGACCCTCAGTATAAGACTCTCAGTTATAACACTCTCTCTGTTACACTGGCCCTCAGTATAAGACTCTCAGTTATAACACTCTCTCTGTTACACTGACCCTCAGTATAAGACTCTCAGTTATAACACTCTCTCTGTTATACTGACCCTCAGTATAAGACTCTCAGTTATAACAGTCTCTCTGTTACACTGGCCCTCAGTATAAGACTCTCAGTTATAACACTCTCTCTGTTACACTGACCCTCAGTATAAGACTCTCAGTTATAACACTCTCTCTGTTACACTGACCCTCAGTATAAGACTCTCAGTTATAACACTCTCTCTGTTACACTGACCCTCAGTATAAGACTCTCAGTTATAACACTCTCTCTGTTACACTGACCCTCAGTATAAGACTCTCAGTTATAACACTCTCTCTCTGTTACATTGACCCTCAGTATAAGACTCTCAGTTATAACACTCTCTCTGTTACACTGGCCCTCAGTATAAGACTCTCAGTTATAACACTCTCTCTGTTACACTGACCCTCAGTATAAGACTCTCAGTTATAACACTCTCTCTGTTATACTGACCCTCAGTATAAGACTCTCAGTTATAACAGTCTCTCTGTTACACTGGCCCTCAGTATAAGACTCTCAGTTTTAACACTCTCTCTGTTACACTGTCCCTCAGTATAAGACTCTCAGTTATAACACTCTCTCTGTTATACTGACCCTCAGTATAAGACTCTCAGTTATAACAGTCTCTCTGTTACACTGGCCCTCAGTATAAGACTCTCAGTTATAACACTCTCTCTGTTACACTGACCCTCAGTATAAGACTCTCAGTTATAACACTCTCTCTGTTACACTGACCCTCAGTATAAGACTCTCAGTTATAACACTCTCTCTGTTACACTGACCCTCAGTATAAGACTCTCAGTTATAACACTCTCTCTGTTACACTGACCCTCAGTATAAGACTCTCAGTTATAACACTCTCTCTCTGTTACATTGACCCTCAGTATAAGACTCTCAGTTATAACACTCTCTCTGTTACACTGGCCCTCAGTATAAGACTCTCAGTTATAACACTCTCTCTGTTACACTGACCCTCAGTATAAGACTCTCAGTTATAACACTCTCTCTGTTATACTGACCCTCAGTATAAGACTCTCAGTTATAACAGTCTCTCTGTTACACTGGCCCTCAGTATAAGACTCTCAGTTTTAACACTCTCTCTGTTACACTGTCCCTCAGTATAAGACTCTCAGTTATAACACTCTCTCTGTTACACTGACCCTCAGTATAAGACTCTCAGTTATAACACTCTGTTACACTGACCCTCAGTATAAGACTCTCAGTTATAACACTCTCTCTGTTACACTGTCCCTCAGCATAAGATTCACAGTTGAAATTACAATGGAGAAAATCAGCCTGGAAACCCTGTACAAAAACAGAATTACCTGTAAAAACTCAACAGGTCTGGCAGCAGTGGCAGAGAAGAAACGGTCATGAGGACTCGAAACGTCAACTCTTTTCTTCTCCGCCGATGCTGCCAGACCTGCTGAGTTTTTCCAGGTAATTCTGTTTTTGTTTTGGATTTCCAGCATCCGCAGTTTTTTGTTTTTATCTCTGGAAACCCTGTTCCTGATTGTTGTCCTCTTGAGTGCCTCTCCTTTCAATCAATCTCCCCCTTAACTTTCTCTGCTCTAAGGAGAGCAATCCCAGCTTCTCCAATCTCTCCACATGAACTGAGGTCCCTCATCCCTGGGAACGTTCTAGTAAATCTCCTCCGCACCCTCTCCAGGACCTTGACATCCTTTCGAAAGTGTGTGGCCCTGAATTGGACACGATGCTCCCTCTGTGTCCCATAAAGGGTCTAATATAACTTCCTTGCTTTTGTAATGAGACCACTTGTAAACCAGAAGGGGTGAATATCAATTCATTGCTAATCTACAGTCATATCGCCACTAGTGTGTTTACAGCTTCATTCCGATTGGTGAGGGGTGCAGCGGTCTGCCTAGAGATTTAGACCATCCCCATTTTTGGCATTTGTTCCCTCACGACACAGTCTCCTGTTCAAGGTTCATGAGCTCATTCTCCACACTGCCAACGTGCAAACAAGGGAGACCCTTCCCTTTGACACACTGCAGACCACCCACTCAGAGACCTCTGCCACTCCCATTGTTCTTTGAACTCTTTAGACTTTGTCACTGAACTTTGACAGAGGCTGAACTGTGAGTGACAGGTGAGCCATCAGATCTAGCTCAAAGATCGGAAATCAGCTCGTTCCAAGAGGCCAGGACTTTTCAAAACAATGATCATTTTCAACACCGCCCCCCCACCCCCCCACCTCTAATTTTCTCCCTCTCTTCCTCTGTCGAAGGTGACGGCTTTTGAAGATTCCCCATCGCTCCACCATTGGCGGCCGTGCTTTCAGGTGCCTGGGGCCCTAAGCTCTGGAACTCCCTCCCTAAACCTCTCTCTCCTCCCCTCACTCTCTCTTCTCCTTTCACACGGTCCTTAAAACCGACCTCTTTGACCGAGATTTTGACTGCCCGGCCCTGATGTCTCCTTACGCGGCTTGGGGTCAAATTCTGTCCCGAATGGGACCGTGTTAGAGGCTGTATATAAATGCAGGCACTTGTTCTGAGCCAGTCTCGAGCTCTTTAAGGTGCTGAGGCAGAACAGGTTCAGTTAGATTGGCCCGCACAGTTGGATATTGCACTCTATGGTTGAACATAAATTAAATGTTAATCTTTATCTGTGTCAGACTTATCAAACTGCAGGCATCATGAATCCGGGGAACCCCTACATCCTCAACGCAAGATCCCCGGGAGCCACAGCTATGCCGTATCTCAATCCGGGGATGAGCCACCACCCGCTGTCGGCGATGGGAGCCAGCCCAGGGGCCCTGAGCGGCAGCATGGGCTCGGACATGGCTGTGGTGGGGTCCCCGTCGTGCCCGGGCATGGGGCAGTTCGGAGGCCAGGGTGGCCTCATGACGGACATCGCCCCCTACTGCGACAGGAACCCCGTCCTCAACCCGAGCTACGGGCAGGGGGCCCTGGACCTGCCCGGAGACGCCAAGGCCTACAGACGGAGCTACACGCACGCCAAGCCTCCCTACTCCTACATCTCGCTGATCACCATGGCCATCCAGCAGTCGGTGCACAAGATGCTGACGCTGAATGAGATCTACCAGTGGATCATGGACTTCTTCCCGTATTACCGGCAAAACCAGCAACGCTGGCAGAATTCCATCCGCCACTCCCTCTCCTTCAACGACTGCTTCATCAAGATGCCCAGGGCCCCCGAGAAGCCGGGGAAAGGCTCCTACTGGGCCCTGCACCCGGACTCGGGGAACATGTTCGAGAACGGCTGCTACCTGAGGAGGCAGAAGCGCTTCAAGTGCGAGAAGAAGGGCGCGGCGGCCGCCCCGCCGAAGGACAGCGCGGGGCCTTGTCACGGGAGCCCCGGAGCGAGCGACAAGTCCCCGGCCCGCGGCGCGGAGACCGACTCCTCCCTCGACTCCCCCAGGGAGCAGGGGAGGCCCCTCTACCCGCAGCTGGGAGGGTCGTCCCCCGGAGGCAGCCCAGGGTGCTCGCTGGAGCAGGAGGGCCCGCCCGATGCCAAGGCCAACTCCCTGGCAGCCTCTCAGCCGTCGTTCCTCTCCCAACTGGCTTCCGACATCTACCTCAAGCCGGACCCTCACTTCCCCTCCAGCCACCCCTTCTCCATCACCAACCTCATGGTGTCCGAGCATCAGCATAACAGGATGGACTTCAAAGCCCACGAGCAGATGATGTCTTATTCGGGCTATGGGTCTTCGGTGAGCAGCAATCTAACAATGAGCTCCATGTTCCCCAAAACCGCCGGCGACCTCCCGTCCATCTCCAACGACTCAGCCCACTACCAGTCGCTCTGCTCCCGGCCCATCCTGAGCTCCATCTGAAACCTGCGCCAGACCCACTTGACTTTACCCGACGTGTACATGCTTTGCAGATAACCACCCTCTCGCCTGCCGATCAGCGACGCTAGTTCATGTCAATCTTTCGTTTTGTGGGTCGAATGGACATTGCGAGGGGGAAAGGATTCTCGATGGGCGCGCCGCATTCCTCGGAAGTGTCATCTGCTTCAAGGCTGACACCACCACTCATAGGAGCAGGAGGAGGCCGTATGTTCGTACATTCAGCTTCTGTTCCGCCATTCACAACAATAGAAGACAGGAGGAGGCCATTCGGCCCCTCGAGCCTGCTCCGCCATTCTATACCATCGTGGCTGATCCGGTTGTGGCCTTAACCCCACTTTCCTGTCTGTCCCCCCATAACCCTCGACCCCCTCGTCGATCCAAAATCTGTCTAACTCGGCCTTGAATATATTCAGTGACCCAGCCTCCCCTGCTCTCTGGGGGCGGGGGGGGGAGAATTCCACAGACTGACCACCCTCTGAGAGAGGAAATTCCTCCTCATCTCCGTCTTCAATAGGAGACCCCATATTCTGAAACTGTGCCCCCCCTTGTTCTAGATACCCCCACGAGGGGGAAACATCCTCTCAGCCTCCAACCTGTTATAACCACCCCCCCCCCCCTCCTCAGGATCTGATATGTTTCAATAAGATCACCTCTCATTCTTCTAAACCCCAATGGGTACAGGGCCCAACCTGCTCAACCTTTCCTCATGAGACAAACCCCCTTCATCCCAGGAATCAGCCGAGTGAACCTTCTCTGAACGGCCTCCAGTGCGAGTCTATCCCTCCTTAAATAAGGAGACCCAACTGTGCACAGTACTCCAGGTGGGGTCTCACCAACACCCTGTACAGCTGTAGCAAGACTTCCACACTTTTATACTCCATCTCCTTTTCAATAGAGGCCAGCATTCCATTTGCTTTCCCAATCACTTGCTGTACTCGTATGCTAACATTTTTGTGATTCATGTACCAGGACATGATGAAATAATAACTGATCTGTCTCTAACGCCATCCTGCTGCTTTAGCTTCCTGTATTATTTATTTATACTTCCATGGGATGTGAGCGTCGCTGGGCAAGGCCAGCAATTGTTGCCCATCCCTAATTGCCTTGAGCTGAGTGGCTCGCTCGGCCATTTCAGAGGGCAGTTCAGAGTCAACCACATGTGGCTGTGGGTCTGGAGTCACATGTAGGCCAGACCGGGTAAGGTCGGCAGATTTCCTTCCCTAAAGGACATTAGTGAACCAGATGGGTTTTTACCACAATCGATGATAGTTTCATGGTCATCACTACTGGGACTGGCTTTCAGCTCCGGATTTATTAACTGAAATATTAAACTGGCCTCCGTAATGGTGACCATGAAGACTATCAACTGTCTTGCAAAAACCTTCCTGATCTCAGGTTTTAACATGGTTAATGGGGCTCCACATCAAGTGCTCTTTGTGGAAGAGGGTTCCACACGTCCACCACCCTCTGTGTGATGAAGGGCTTCCCAAATACTCTCCTGAATGACTCGGTTCTGATTTTAAGGTTTGGCCCTTCGTTCTGGACACACTCCACCGCACCCCCTCTCTCCCCCGCCCCCACTCTCCACCCCCACCCCCCCCCCCCGCCCCCTCCACCCATCAATCAGCGAGAATAGTTTCTCACTAATGGCCCTAGCAATTCCTTTCAAAAGCCAAAGTAAACCTCATCCCGATCGCCCCTTAACATGCAGACGTTCCCGGGGAGGCAAGCCTGGTTTACGCAATGATCTCGGGGGTCTTGTGGGTGGTGTCCCTGCCCCGAGCCAGGAGTTCCGGGTTCCAGTCCAGCTTCAGGACTTGGCTGGTCAAGGAAGGTGCGTTGATAACCTGACCAAATGGGTCGATTGTCCACCTGTAGGTCCTTCCAACACGCCTAAGGCAGGCGGTAAGGTTTGGGGTGGGGGTGGGGGGGGGGGCAGTCTCCTGGACAGCCAGCAGCGCGATATGGAGTGGCTGTAGCCTCAGGTTTCACACCGGAGGCCTGTAACAGGGAGAGCAAGCTGCGGAAAATGGATTCAAGCACCCTGCAATGTCCACCTCAATTTTTTTTGTTCGTTCGTGGGACGGGGGCATCGCTGGCTGGGCCCAGCATTTATTACCCATCCCTAGTTGCCCCTTGAGAAGGTGCGTGGTGAGCTGCCTTCTTGAGCCGCTGCAGTCCATGTGGTGTAGGTACACCCACAGCGCTGTTAGGGAGGGAGTTCCAGGATTGTGACCCAGCGACACTGAAGGAACGGCCGATATATTTCCAAGTCAGGGTGGTGAGTGACTTGGAGGGTGGTGTTCCTATGTGTCCCCAGGTGTGGAAAGCCTAAGCTTCTTTATGTAATCTCTCCTCGTAATCCAATTCTGGTGAATCTAAGCTGTGCCGTTTCCAATATCTCCTTGCAGAGACCTCCAGAGCTGCACACGGTCACTCCAGATGTGGTCTAACCAGGTGTGCGCGCAGTTACGGTTAAACCCCTGCTCACCTGTGGACATTGGGGGCGGCAGAGGGTCCCTCTGTGATGGCGAGAGTTTGCTCTGTGGGTTGCAGAGGGCATGGAGGCCCTGACCCCCGACCTGCGCCGGCTTTAATTGACCCCAGCCATGTGATTCACCTGAAGAAGAGACCAGCCAATCCCGCGTGACAGTTGTGGAGGAATTCGGGCATCCCATTCACATCGTTTCATCCACTTGGACTAGACTCCACCTTTCCTATGCATCCTGCATCCCCCCAAACCCCCAACTGCTTCAGGACTTCTGCATGCGCTGTGCTGTGCTGTGTGCAGCAGCCCCACCCCACCGCTGTCTCCTGCACATTCTAGTCTGACTCACATCAGTCCGAAATTCCAACGGCCTCTGTCTGAGTGCGGGTCAACCAGAAGGGCTGGGGTCTCTACGACTACACCGTTGTCCCCTAGCCTCCCTCTTTCCGAGCTGACGTCTCTCACTGCCCTACACGGCCCCCCTCACTGGAAGGGAAAGTCTCCTAGCCTGAGCCTCCGTGAGTGCCACGTCCTATTCAACTGTGGTGTGCATCACGGCTTTGCTCGCTCGCTCGCTCGCTCTCCCGCCACAGCATGCCTGAGTTGGGTTGCACTGTCACCAAATCCACGGTATGCAAGACCCGTCAAAGCGGCTCCAAGGCTGATGTTAATCCCTCTCCAAGGGACTCCGCTGGTGTAAGCAATCAGCCTTGGCTCCAAGAGCTAAGGCCCAAGCCAAGTGATGCACCTCCAACCCTGCGGCCCAAAAGCAAGGGTTAACCTTACACAGAATTGCAGGCGGCAAAGGAGAGGGTTGAATAAAGAATGGCAGGAGAACCACAAAGTCAGGGGCTGTGTGCTGAAGCGCTCGCTCACCATGTCAAATCATATAGATTATTTGAGAAATTCGTGTGTCCCTTTGCAGACGCCCATTTGAGCCTGAAGATCTATCCAGAGCTGCTCTGTCAGCCTCAGTGTCTGTCCATCAACACAGAAACAGGCCACTCGGCCCATCTGCTGGCGTTTCTGTCCCACACGAGCCTTCTCCCACCCACCCCCCCCCTCCACCTCCCCCCATCCCCATGTCCTTCTACTCCTTTCTCCCTCATGTGTTTATCCAGCTTCCCCCTTAAATGTATCGATACTATTCCCCTCGACCGCTCCCTGTGGGAGCGAGTCCCACATTCTCCCCACTCTCTGGGTGAAGGAGTTTCTCCTGAATTCCCCATCGGATTTATTAGTGACTGTCTTATATCGATGGCCCCTAGTTCTGGTCTCTCCCCCCCCCCCCACCACGAGGGGAAACATCTTCTCTACGTCAACCCTATCGAAACCCCCTCCATCATTTTAAAGAGCTCGATCAGGTCACCCCCCCACCTTGGCCTTCTCATTTCTAGAGGAGAGAGCCCCCGCCCTGTTCAATCTTTCCTTAACAAGCCCCAGCCTCTCAGTTGCGCTGCGAGGCTCCCAAGAACCGGACGATCGCCGATAAAAATCCTAAAACGTCTGCCGAGTTTGGCTTAAGTCGGCAGGAAGAGGGCCTGGCCTCAGAGTCCGAGCCGAGGAGTGGGAGCTGCCGGTGAAGAATCCAATCCAACGCCGACTCCCGGGGAGCAGCTGGGTGAATGCAAGAACAGCTCGGGCAGCAAGAGGCTGCGACCACAGCGGAAGGACAGTCCCCCACCACCCGACGGTGTCGGAGAAGCAGCCACGTGGAGCGAGGTGCCAGTGGGACTCAGCACAGCGGGGTGGTGGTGGAGGTGGTGGTGGGGGGGTGGGGTGCGGGGGAGAGAAATCGGGGGCAGAAGGTGGCTCCAAAAAAAAAAAATCCCCCCCTCCCTCAGGAGGCTTCATAAAACAAAGCACAACAGACTGTCCTGCCCTTCACGGATCAGAAGAGACAGCGACTGGGTGGGCTATTGTTTGGTAATCTTTAATTAACTGTAATTAAATCGATCTCTGCCCATCTCTCTCTCTCTCTCTGTGCAAGCGATTTGTTGTACACGTGGACAGACACTGCAGCGAGAAACAAAACAAAGCAAGTTGTTTCAGCGGGCCTGGAATAACAGAATAGTGACAGTGACCAAGACGACCAGCTCCAACTTCAGCACGGGTTGAAAGATCCCCATCTCTCCAGCTGCTGTCACCCCCTCTGGACCTCCCAAAGCGTTTCACAGACAGTGCGGTCACTGTTGTGATGTAGGAAACGCAGCAGCCCATTTACACACAGCAAGATCCGACAGACAGCAACGTGATAGTGACCCAGATCATCTGTTTTTAGTGGGTGCTGGTTGAGGGATAAATATTGGCCCCAGGACACCGGGGAGAACTTCAACCCCCCTGCCACCACCCGTGCTCTTTTTCATTATTCATTCACGGGATGTGGGTGTCACTGGCTGGGTCCAGCATTTATTGCCCATCCCTAATTGCCCCTTGAGAAGGTGGGTGGTGAGCTACCTTCTTGAACCGCTGCAGTCCATGTGGTGTAGGTACACCCACCGTGCTGTTAGGGAGGGAGTTCCAGGATTTTGACCCAGCGACAGTGAAGGAACGGCCGATATAGTTCCAAGTCAGGATGGTGAGTGACTTGGAGGGGAACTTCCAGGTGGTGGTGTTCCCCATGTGTCTGCTGCCCTTGTCCTTCTAGATGGTAGAGGTCGTGGGTTTGGAAGGTGCTGTTGAAGTAGCCTTGGTGAATTCCTGCAGTGCATCTTGTAGATGGTACACACACTGCTGCTACTGTGTGTCGGTGGGGGAGGGAGTGAATGTTTGTGGATGTGGTGCCAATCAAGCGGGGCTGCTTTGTCCTGGATGGAGTTGAGCTTCTTGAGTGTTGTGGGAGCTGCACTTATCCAGGCAAGTGGAGAGTATTCCATCACACTCCTGACTTGTGCCTTGTAGATGGTGGACCATAGTTCTTCCAACATTGGCCATGGGGACAGACGGGGCCTTAGTTTACTGTCTCATCTGGAGGAGGGCACCTCCAGCAACACCAGCATTCCCTCAGTACAGGCCCTCTGACAGTGCGGCACACCCTCAGTACTAATTACTGTGCTCGCTCTGTACCGATAATCTGACAGTGCGGCACTCCCTCAGCACTGACCCTCCCTCAGTACTGACCCTCCGACAGTGCAGCTCTCCCTCAGCACTGATCCTCCGACAGTGTGGTGCCCCCTCAGCATTGATTCTCTGACAGTGCGGCGCCCCCTCAGTACTGACCCTCCGACAGTGCGGCACACCCTCAGTACTGACCCTCCGATATTTCGGCGCTCCCTCAGACTGATCTTCCGACAGTGCGGCGCTCCCTCAGTACTGACCCTCCGACAGTGCGGCGCTCCCTCAGTACTGACCCTCCCTCAGCGCAGCGCTCCCTCAGCACTGACCCTCCGACAGTGCGGCGCTCCCTCAGTACTAATTACTGTGCTCGCTCTGTACCGATAATCTGACAGTGCGGCACTCCCTCAGCACTGACCCTCCGACAGTGCGGCGCTCCCTCAGTACTGACCCTCCGACAGTGCAGCTCTCCCTCAGCACTGATCCTCCGATAGTGTGGTGCCCCCTCAGCATTGATTCTCTGACAGTGCGGCGCCCCCTCAGTACTGACCCTCCGACAGTGCGGCACACCCTCAGTACTGACCCTCCGATATTTCGGCGCTCCCTCAGACTGATCTTCCGACAGTGCGGCGCTCCCTCAGTACTGACCCTCCGACAGTGCGGCGCTCCCTCAGCACTGACCCTCCGACAGTGCGGCGCTCCCTCAGCACTGACCCTCCGACAGTGCGGCGCTCCCTCAGCACTGACCCTCAGGCAGTGCGGCGCTCCTTCAGCACTGACACTCTTGGCAGTTAGACCCAACACTGCTGACAGAGACATGGTGCGCTGCTCAAGAATACTGGCTGCAGTTGCTATCCATGTTTTTCAATTTGAAGAATACTCCAGTGCAGGTTGCGGACATTCAGCCCATCAAGTCTGTGTCAACATGCCTCTTCCACCGGGCTGGGGCTCAGTTTGTCGCTCTTTGTGTTCTGAGTCTGTGGTTACGAGCCCAAAGACCAGCCCAAGGCCCTCTCTGCCCTCTCGGGTGGGGGTAAAAGATCCCACGGCCACTATTGGAAGAAGAGCAGGGGGGAGTTCTCCCCGGTGTCCTGGGGCCAATATTTCTCCCTCAACCAACATCATTAAAAGCAGATGACCTGGTTGATTATCACATTGCTGTTTGTGGGATCTTGCTGTGCGTAAATTGGCTGCTGAGTTTCCTACATTACTGCAGTCAGCACACTTCAAAAAAAAATTCCTTCATTGTCTGTGAAAGGCTTTGGGACGTCCCGAGGGGGTGACAGGAGCTGGAGAGATGGGTGTCTGCCAGTTGGGAACTGTCAATGGGAAGTTCAAACCTTACAGAACACCGCAGGGTGGATACTGAGCGAGGGCGGGATTGGGGGTGCGGGTTTTCTTCCACAGCCGAATAGCCTTCTCTGGTGCTCACACGCTAAGATCGATCCTATGCCCCTGTCGAGAGTCAGCACCTTTGGGAGGTTGAGGGGGGGGGTCAAGAGTTGAAATGGGAAACGTTGGATTGACTGGTCAGCGTGTGCTGCAGTTCCGAGCCTGGTTCACTGACCACAAGCACAGCAAACAGAAAAACGGTGACTCTTTGTTTGTCCAGTTCAAGACGAACTTTCACCTTTGACCCAAGCATAGATAAACCCCACAATCAGCTACTCAGAGTAAAGATTTTTATCTAACCTTGGAGACTGACAAAAGACTGAGCTGCTTCAAGCAGGAGGATAAAACAGATTGAGCTCAGAAACTAAAAGCACTGGCCTGGCCTGACATTCTGGTCAGTCAGTTTCTGATTTTCATTAATTGAAAAGAGATGATTATGTTGTCTCCATCACTGCCAGTATGTTCCACAGGGCCTTCAATGTCTGCTTAACCCACCCCAGTCAGGGCAAGAGGACTAAGCAGCTATGTCCCAAGCACACAGAGCAGGGATTGTTAGCACAATCTCAATCCCTAGCCAGTGACCTCAGGTCGAAACTCACCTTTGTGGGTGTGGGGTGACCCCTAACAATCAGAGGGCAGTGCGGGTTCAAGGTCCCGCTCCAGAGGCCTGAGCACCATAATCCAGGCAAGCAGACCCCGGAGTCAGGGCTGAGGGAGCGCCGCACTGTCGGAGGGTCAGTGCTGAGGGAGCGCCGCGCGGTCAGAGGGTCAGTGCTGAGGGAGCGCCGCACTGTTGGAGGGTCAGTGTTGAGGGAGAGCCGCAGTGTCGGAGGGTCAGTACTGAGGGAGCTTTGCACTGTCGGAGGGTCAGTGCTGAGGGAGTGCTGCACGGCTGGAGATGCTGGCTTTCAGGATAAGCCATTAAAACAAGGCCCCATCTGTTCTTAAAGTTGGAAGAGCCTGAGGGGAACTTTAATTGAGGTATAATGATGGGAGGCCTGGTTAGAATGGCTCAGAAAAATCTATTCCCCCTTAGCTGGGAGGTCAACAACTATGGGGCAGAGATTTAAAGCAATTGACAGAAGGAATTGGGGAGGGGTTGGGGGGGGGTTGCAGTGGGCCGGGAGTTGAGGGATATTTTTTTCAGTCAGAAGGTGTTAGGGGTCTGGAGCTCAGTGCCTGAAAGGGGGGTAGAGGCAGAAACTCTCACCACATTTCAAAAAAGCCTCTCCGATGTGCCCTTGGAGTGGTACAACCTACAAGGCCATGGACTAAGAGCGAGCACGTGGGATTAGTCTGGGCAAGCATGGTCAAGGTGGGCTGAGTGACCTCCTTCTGCGTGTTCTTCTTTAAAGGGTTTTTGTGATAGCCTTTGACCCATAGCCGAAAAAGCTGCATCAGGTGCTTTTGAATCTACACCCTCCACAACCAAGAGTCCTGAGGCCGACTGTGACCCCCGTGACTCAGGCAGGGCGGGGGTGGGGAGGGATGGTTGGGTGCCAGGGGTTCAGGGTCAAGTGTGGGGAAAACTGAATCTTCTTTAAATCACTCTCTGAGTGTGGGCTTCACTGGCTGGACCCAGCATTTATTACCCATCCCTAATTGCCCCCTTGAGAAGGTGGTGGTGAGCTGCCTTCTTGAGCCGCTGCAGTCCCTGTGGTGTAGGTACACCCACAGTGCTGTTAGGGAGGGTGTTCCAGGATTTTGACCCAGAGACAGTGAAGGAACAGCCGATATATTTCGAAGCCAGGATGGTGAGTGACTTGGAGGGGAAATTCCAGGTGGTGGTGTTCCCATCTATCTGCTGCCCTTGTCCTTCTAGATGGTAGTGATCGTAGGTTTGGAAGGTTCTGTCTAAGGAGCCTTGGTGAGTTCCTGCAGTGCATCTTGTAGATGGTACACACACTGCTGCTACTGTGCGTCGGTGTTGGAGGGAGTGAATGTTTGTGGATGTGGTGCCAATCAAGCGGGGCTGCTTTGTCCTAGATGGTGTTGAGCTTCTTGAGTGTTGTGGGAGCTGCACTCATCCAGGCAAGTGGGGAGTATTCCATCCCACTCCTGACTTGTGCCTTGTAGATGGTGGACAGACTTTGGGGAGTCAGGAGGTGAGTTACTCACTGCAGGGTTCCTAGTCTCTGACCTGCTCTTGTAGCCACTGTATTTATCTGGCTAGTCCAGTTCAGTTTCTGGTCAATGGTAACCCCCCAAGATGTTGATAGTGGGGGATTCAGTGAGGGTAATGCCGTTGAATGTCAAGGGGCGATGGTTAGATTCTCTCTTGTTGGAGATGGTCATTGCCTGGCACTTGTGTGGAGCGAATGTTAGTTGTCACTTGTCAGCCCAAGCCTGGATATTTCCTGCATGCAGGCACTGACTGCTTGAGTGTTAACTGGTGGCATTACTGCTCTCCACAGTGCAGCAAACTGGCTTGACCTGGCAGAGTGAAACTGGGAGCCGTGCTGATACAAATCTCCCAAGCGATAGCGAAGCTATTTCGGTATGGCCATCATGTGCAGTCTTGTTCAAGGCAAACAGCTCCTTTTTTTGTTCTCTGTGTCATCGGCTTGGACTGGTTTGCCCTCTGATAGCGGGCTGTACAATGAGTGCCAGCTCGCTCTGTGGGTGAAAAGGTAAGGTTGAAACCTGCAAAGAAAGGCAGGGATTTGCTTCTTGGGCCTGGATCAGGGCTGTCGTGCACTTATAGAAATGAAACAGAAATAAACCGCAGTCAACACTGCCTTAGCACATATGAACATATGAATCAGGCCATTCGGCCCCTCGAGCC
The DNA here is from genome assembly GCF_017639515.1 of Carcharodon carcharias. Taxonomy (NCBI): domain Eukaryota; kingdom Metazoa; phylum Chordata; class Chondrichthyes; order Lamniformes; family Lamnidae; genus Carcharodon; species Carcharodon carcharias. Next base: position 283,962 of record NW_024470768.1, read on the forward strand.
TGCTCTGCCATTTAATAAGATCGTGGCTGATCTGGATGTGGCCTTGACTCCACAGTCCGCCTACCCCCACACCACCCCATCCCCCACCTCCCAATAACCTTCGACTCCCATGTTAGTCAGGAATCTATCTACCTCTGCCTTAAAAAATATTCACTGACCCTGCCTCCAGTGCCCTCCGGGGAAGAGAGTTCCAAAGATTCACGACGCTCTGAGAGGAAAAAATTCTCCTCATCTCTGTCTTCAGTGGGAGACCCCTCATTGATAAACTGTGCCCCCTGCTTCTAGCCTCTCCCACGAGGGGGAAACATCCTCTCAGCCTCCACCCTGTCAAACCCTGCCTCGGGATCTGATATGTTTCAATAACATCGCCTCTCATTCTTCTAAACTCCAGTGGGTACAGGGCCCAACCTGCTCAACCTTTCCTCATGAGACAAACCCCCTTCATCCCAGGTATCAGTCAAGTGATACCCTCAACCTACGTAAAGGTTCCGCCCGCTCCCCCTGCTCCATTTGCCTGTCTGAGTGCTAGCCCCAACAACACTGAAGGCACCCAACACCATCGAGGCCCACTTGATGGGCACAAGCTTAATCATTCTCTCCGTCCACCACCGACAGAGCAAGGTAGCAGTGTGTCAATGCCCCAATCTGACATTTAGCCAGTTCCCCAGGAGACACACCCCCTCCTCTGCCCCATCAGGCACCCCTTCTAGTGATCCAGCACTGTTATTGCATTATTTTTTCTTCCTCTCACACTTGTACTTGTGCCGCTGTACAAGCAAAGTTATCGGAATTCAATATGTAAATACTGGGCAGAATCCTGTTCTCCATCAACAAGATCAAGGGAACCCTTCATATCAGTTGGTGACAGTCAGAAAGTGAGGGGTTAGTTCAGAGTTTGCACCGCCGCGGGGAGACTTCTGTAGCGCTCCCTCAGTACTGTCTCCAACGCTGCGGCGCTCCCTCAGTACTGTCTCCAACGCTGCGGCGCTCCCTCAGTACTGTCTCCAACGCTGCGGCGCTCTCTCAGTACTGTCTCCAACGCTGCGGCGCTCCCTCAGTACTGTCTCCAAAGCTGCGGCGCTCCCTCAGTACTGTCTCCAACGCTGCGGCGCTCCCTCAGTACTGTCTCCAACGCTGCGGCGCTCCCTCAGTACTGTCTCCAACGCTGCGGCGCTCCCTCAGTACTGTCTCCAACGCTGCGGCGCTCCCTCAGTACTGTCTCCAACGCTGCGGCGCTCTCTCAGTACTGTCTCCAACGCTGCGGCGCTCCCTCAGTACTGTCTCCAACGCTGCGGCGCTCCCTCAGTACTGTCTCCAACGCTGCGGCGCTCCCTCAGTACTGTCTCCAACGCTGCGGCGCTCCCTCAGTACTGTCTCCAACGCTGCAGCGCTCCCTCAGTACTGTCTCCAACACAGCGGCGCTCCCTCAGTACTGTCTCCAACACAGCGGCGCTCCCTTAGTACTGTCTCCAACACTGCGGCGCTCCCTCGGCACTAATCCTCGACAGTGCGGCTCTCCCTCAGTTCTGACCCTCCAACAGTGCGGCACTCCCTCAGTACTGACCCTCCGACAGTGCGGCACTCCCTCAGTACTGACCCTCCGACAGTGCGGCACTCCCTCAGCACTGACCCTCCGACAGTGCGGCGCTCCCTCAGCACTGACCCTCCGACAGTGCGGCACTCCCTCAGCACTGACCCTCCGACAGTACGGCGCTCCCTCCGTTATGACTGTACACTACCACTGAGTCACAGCCGACACACAAAGCGAGCAAAGATATCTGATGGGCAGGGGAAGTTTGACAGGTGGCAATTTTTTGCCTGATTTCGAAATAATTATGCAATTTGGAAAAGGGAAAATGGTATCATTAACAAGGTGATACAGTGGAGAAGCAGGGATCGCACTGCAAACATGGTTGCTGGGTGAAGGCTACCAACCTAATCCTCTGATAATGTCCTATTGTCTAAGAGCACTAAGAATAAATGAATTAGTTCTGAATCTAACACTGAAGACAACAGGACACCCAGGGAGCAACAGGAGGTGTGAAATCCTTTATAATTATCACACAAAAGCCCCCAAGGGTGAGGGATAATGAGGAGGAGGTGGAGGATATTGACCACCAACAGAAGATGGACACTCGTTGATTCCCCGTGTATACCTGCACAAGCAGAAGTATTGTGGAAAAGCTCTGAGGACCCAGGCCCACTAAGGAGGGCGTGCTGCACTAATCATATCATTCTCAAGCAACACAAACTGTCACCAGGGTGTCAGGCATGGATCAGTGGCTACCTCTCTCTCTCTCTCTCTCTCCTGCCTCTGAATCACAAAGTTGTGGGTTCAACCCCTTCCAGAATCCTAAGCCCCATAATCGAGGCGGACACTTGTGTCAGTGCTGAGGGAGCACCGCACTGTCGGAGGGTCAGTACTGAGGGAGCGCCGCACTGTCGGAGGGTCAGTGCTGAGGGAGCGCTGCATTGTCGGAGGGTCAGTGCTGAGGGAGTGCCATGCTGAGGGAGGGTCAGTGCTGAGGAAGCGCTGCACTGTCAGACGGTCAGTGCTGAGGGAGCGCCACACGGTTGGAGGGTCAGTACTGAGGGAACACTGCGATGTCGGAGGGTCAGTGCTGAGGGAGCGCCGCACTGTCAGAGGGTCAGTGCTGAGGGAGAGCCGCACTGTCAGAGGGTCAGTGCTGAGGGAGAGCCGCACTGTCGGAGGGTCAGTGCTGAGGGAGTGCCGTGCTGAGGGAGGGTCAGTACTGAGGGACCGCCGCAATGTTGGAGGGTCAGTGCTGAGGGACTGTTGCACTATCGGAGGGTCAGTACTGAGGGAGCGCCACTCTGTTGGAGGGTCAGTACTGAGGGAGTGCCATACTGTCGGAGGGTCAGTACTGAGGGAGAGCTGCACTGTCAGAGGGTCAGTACCGAGGGAGTGCTGCACTGTCGGAGGGTCAGTACTGAGGGAGCGCTGCACTGTCGGAGGGTCAGTACTGAGTGAGCGCCACACTGTCAGAGGGTCAACCTAGGTCAGCAAGCTCAGGGGATGATGATGGGTGAACGGGACTTGGTGCGAGCTGGGAGTTCTGGATGAGCTCCTGGGGCTTGGGGCTGCCAGTGACCGCTATACCCACCAGCTTGGACTAGCCGGTGCGCAGCTTTGTCGTCGGAATACATTTATCCCCCCTCCCTCTGGGAGGGATATACTCTCACTCTGTGTCCTCACAACTTGGGTTGAGCAACTTTCACTGTGGGTGAAAGATGGGAGGCCAGTCAAGGAGCGCCCTGGACACTCTGAGCGTTATGTGACACTGCTTCCCGTTCTGCCTTTGGGCTGCAAAACATTTGCTTGCAGTGTTTTGCTCTTGTGAAGCCAGGTTCCTATGTACCGTTCCTGCACGGGTCACATTGCTGCCTGGCCCCCTGCTGATAAAGGAAGCAGTTTGGAAAAGGTTCACTTGGCTGATTCCCGGGATGAAGGGGGTTTGTCTCATGAGGAAAGGTTGAGCAGGTTGGGCCCTGTACCCATTGGGGTTTAGAAGAATGAGGGGTGATCTTATTGAAACATATCAGATCCTGAGGGGGGGGTGGGGTTATGACAGGGTGGAGGCTGGGAGGATGTTTCCCCCTCGCGGGGGTATCTAGAACGAGGGGGGGGCACAGTTTCAGAATAAGGGGTCTCCTGTTGAAGACGGAGATGAGGATTAATTTCCTCTCCCAGAGGGTGGTCAGTCTGTGGAATATTCACCCCCCCCCCCCCCCCAACCAGAATATGTCACTGAATATATTCAAGACAGGGTTCTGATTGACAAGGGAGTTGAGGGGGTTATGGGGGGACAGACAGGAAAGTGGCATCGGGGTCACAATCAGACCGGGCCATGATCTTACCGGATGGAGCAGCAGGCTCGAGGGGCTGAATGGCCTATTCCCCCCCCCAACTCCGCTTCCCCCCCACCAACCACCACCACCCCCCCCCCACCCCCAACCTCCCCAACCTGGTCCTAATTCTGACGTTAAAAGCACCCTAACTGGACGCCCTCCAGTTCCCTCTCGGGATGGGGCCTGATGCATTGAGAGATAAGGGGCAGAGTTGTATTGCAACACAGCTATGGGACACAATGAGAGTGTCAGATAGGATTGTGTGTTGTTGGGGGGGTGGGGGGGGTGGGGGGTGCGGGAGAGAGATATTAGCACCGACTCAGCGCGCTGATAGAAGGTGAGCAACTGAAAGTAGAGAGCTGCTGTTCTGCTGACTCACGCTGGGGTGGTGGGGACACAATACAACAGGCACTGACTCACATGGCAGGGTCTGACTGAAAGGAAAACGAGCAGTTTCGCCGTGGACCGAGTTTCAGACATGGAGGTCAGCTGAAGGGTAGCTGCCCACCCGTTTCCTGTACCTTGTCAAGCTGTTGATTTTGTATATGCTGGCCAGCAGCCCAGGTCTCGCGGAACAGCACAGCAGGCTCCAGAAGACCAGCGGGCACCTCTGTTTCCGACTGACCTCCTGTTTCCCGGTGGCCCCGGGGTCAATGGGGAGAACCAGAGTGGCGAACCCTTGTGCAGAAGATTGAGGTCCATTAGAGCGGGGAGGGTGCATGCAGCCGGTGCTGCGAGGGGGCAGGTGAAGAGCGGGTAGTCCGCACGCACGGGATTTAAAGGACAAACAGCTTCCCTGGCGGCCACTGGACCGTGCCCTCAAATCCAGGAAAAACTCGTAAAATAAGGTCACCCTGGGGAGACCTTCCCCCCACCACCCCACCATCCCCCCCACAACCCCCACACTTTTTTCAATAGTGGCCCTGGGAACTTTTACACTCAACCAAGAGAGCAGGCAGGGCCTCGGTTTGATCTCTCACCCAAAAGACAGTACCTCTGGCAGTGCCACACTCCACCAGCTCGGACCCTAATCAGGCTGCTTACCTACAGCTGAACAGGTGACCAACAGATCGGTATCGGTCAAAGAGGCTGGTTTTAAGGAGCATCGTAAAGGAGAGAGAGAGAGAGAGGCGGAGAGGTTTAGGGAGGGAATTCCAGAGCTGAGGGCCCCAGGCAGCTGAAGGCACGGCCGCCAATGGTGGAGCGATGGGAATCGGGGGATGGTCAAGAGGCCGGAATTGGAGGAGGTTACAGGGATAGGGAGGGTTGTAGGGACTGGAGGAGGTTACAGAGACAGAGAGGGTTGTAGGGGCTGGAGGAGGTTACAGAGATAGGGAGGGTTGTAGGGGCTGGAGGATGTTACAGAGATAGGGAGGGTTGTAGGGTCTGGAGGAGGATACAGAGATAGGGAGGGTTGTAGGAGCTGGAGGAGGTTACAGACATAGGGAGGGTTGTAGGGGCTGGAGGAGGTTACAGAGATAGGAATGGTTGTAGGGGCTGGAGGATGTTACAGAGATAGGGAGGGTTGTAGGGGCTGGAGGAGGATACAGAGATAGGGAGGGTTGTAGGGGTTGCAGGGGGTTACAGAGATAGGGAGGGTTGTAGGGGCTGGAGGAGGTTACAGAGATAGGGAGGGTTGTAGGGTCTGGAGGAGGTTACAGAGATTAGGAGGGTTGTAGTGGCTGGAGGAGGTTCCGGAGATAGAGAGGGTTGTAGGGGCTGGAGGAGGTTACAGAGATAGAGGGGGTTGTAGGGGCTGGAGGAGGTTATAGAGATAGGGAGGGTTGTAGGGGCTGGAGGAGGTTACAGATATAGGGAGGGTTGTAGGGGCTGGAGGAGGTTACAGATAGGGAGGGTTGTAGGAGTGGAGGAGTTAACAGAGATAGGGAGGTTTGTAGTGACTGGAGGAGGTTACAGAGATAGGGAGGGTTGTAGGGGCTGGAGGAGGTTACAGAGATAGGGAGCGGTGTAGGGGCTGGAGGAGGTTACAGAGATAGGGAGGGTTGTAGTGACTTGGGGAGGTAACAAAGATAGGGAGGGGTGTAGGGGCTGGTGGTGGTTACAGAGATAGGGATGGGTGTAGGGGCTGGAGGAGGTTACAGAGATAGGGAGGGTTGTAGAGGCTGGAGGAGGTTACAGAGATAGGGAGGGTTGTAGGGACTGGAGGAGGTTACAGAGATAGAGAGGATTGTAGGGGCTGGAGGAGGTTACAGAGATAGGGAGGGTTGTAGGGGCTGGAGGAGGTTACAGAGACTGGGAGGGTTGTAGAAGCTGGAGGAGGTTACAGAGATAGGGAGGGTTGTAGGAGCTGGAAGAGGTTACAGAGATAGGGAGGGTTGTAGAGGCTGGAGGAGGTTACAGAGATAGGGAGGGTTGTAGGGGCTGGAGGAGGTTACAGATATAGGGAGGGATGTAGGGGCTGGAGGAGGTTACAGAGATAGGGAGGGATGTAGAGGCTGGAGGAGGTTACAGAGATAGGGAGGGTTGTAGTGGCTGGAGGAGGTTACGGAGATTGGGAGGGTTGTAGTGACTGGAGGAGGTTACAGAGATAGAGAGGGTTGAAGGGGCTGGAGGAGGTTACAGAGATAGGGAGGGTTGTAGGGGCTGGAGAAGGTTACAGATATAGAGAGGGTTGTAGGGGCTGGAGGAGTTTACAGAGTTAGGGAGGGTTATAGGGGTTGCAGGGGGTTACAGAGATAGAGAGGGTTGTAGGGGCTGGAGGAGGTTACAGAGATAGAGAGGGTTGTAGGGGCTGGAGGAGGTTATAGAGATAGGGAGGGTTGTAGGGGCTGGAGGAGGTTACAGAGATAGGGAGGGTTGTAGGGTCTGGAGGAGGTTACAGAGATTAGGAGGGTTGTAGTGGCTGGAGGAGGTTCCGGAGATAGAGAGGGTTGTAGGGGCTGGAGGAGGTTACAGAGATAGAGGGGGTTGTAGGGGCTGGAGGAGGTTATAGAGATAGGGAGGGTTGTAGGGGCTGGAGGAGGTTACAGATATAGGGAGGGTTGTAGGGGCTGGAGGAGGTTACAGATAGGGAGGGTTGTAGGAGTGGAGGAGTTAACAGAGATAGGGAGGTTTGTAGTGACTGGAGGAGGTTACAGAGATAGGGAGGGTTGTAGGGGCTGGAGGAGGTTACAGAGATAGGGAGCGGTGTAGGGGCTGGAGGAGGTTACAGAGATAGGGAGGGTTGTAGTGACTTGGGGAGGTTACAAAGATAGGGAGGGGTGTAGGGGCTGGTGGTGGTTACAGAGATAGGGATGGGTGTAGGGGCTGGAGGAGGTTACAGAGATAGGGAGGGTTGTAGAGGCTGGAGGAGGTTACAGAGATAGGGAGGGTTGTAGGGGCTGGAGGAGGTTACAGAGATAGAGAGGATTGTAGGGGCTGGAGGAGGTTACAGAGATAGGGAGGGTTGTAGGGGCTGGAGGAGGTTACAGAGATTGGGAGGGTTGTAGAAGCTGGAGGAGGTTACAGAGATAGGGAGGGTTGTAGGGGCTGGAGGAGGTTACAGATATAGAGAGGGTTGTAGGGGCTGGAGGAGGTTACAGAGTTAGGGAGGGTTATAGGGGTTGCAGGGGGTTACAGAGTTAGAGAGGGTTGTAGGGGCTGGAGGAGGTTACAGAGATAGAGAGGGTTGTAGGAGTGGAGGAGCTAACAGAGATAGGGAGGTTTGTAGTGACTGGAGGAGGTTACAGAGACAGGGAGGGGTGTAGGGGCTGGAGGAGGTTACAGAGATAGGGAGCGGTGCAGGGGCTGGAGGAGGTTACAGAGATAGGGAGGGTTGTAGTGACTTGGGGAGGTTACAAAGATAGGGATGGGTGTAGGGGCTGGTGGTGGTTACAGAGATAGGGATGGGTTTAGGGGCTGGAGGAGGTTACAGAGATAGGGAGGGTTGTAGAGGCTGGAGGAGGTTACAGAGATAGGGAGGGTTGTAGGGGCTGGAGGAGGTTACAGATATAGGGAGGGTTGTAGGGGCTGGAGGAGTTTACAGAGACAGGGAGGGTTGTAGGAGTGGAGGAGGTTACAGAGATAGGGAGGGTTGTAGGGTCTGGAGGAGGATACAGAGATAGGGAGGGTTGTAGGAGCTGGAGGAGGTTACAGACATAGGGAGGGTTGTAGGGGCTGGAGGAGGTTACAGAGATAGGAATGGTTGTAGGGGCTGGAGGATGTTACAGAGATAGGGAGGGTTGTAGGGGCTGGAGGAGGTTACAGAGATAGGGAGGGTTGTAGGGGTTGCAGGGGGTTACAGAGATAGGGAGGGTTGTAGGGGCTGGAGGAGGTTACAGAGATAGGGAGGGTTGTAGGGGCCGGAGGAGGTTACAGAGATTGGGAGGGTTGTAGAAGCTGGAGGAGGTTACAGAGATAGGGAGGGTTGTAGGAGCTGGAAGAGGTTACAGAGATAGGGAGGGTTGTAGAGGCTGGAGGAGGTTACAGAGATAGGGAGGGTTGTAGGGGCTGGAGGAGGTTACAGATATAGGGAGGGTTGTAGGGGCTGGAGGAGTTTACAGAGACAGGGAGGGTTGTAGGAGTGGAGGAGGTTACAGAGATAGGGAGGGTTGTAGTGACTGGAGGAGGTTACAGAGATAGGGAGGGTTGTAGAGGCTGGAGGAGGTTACAGAGATAGGGAGGGTTGTAGTGGCTGGAGGAGGTTACGGAGATTGGGAGGGTTGTAGTGACTGGAGGAGGTTACAGAGATAGGGAGGGTTGTAGTGACTGGAGGAGGTTACAGAGATAGGGAGGGTTGTAGAGGCTGGAGGAGGTTACAGAGATAGAGAGGGTTGAAGGGGCTGGAGGAGGTTACAGAGATAGGGAGGGTTGTAGGGGCTGGAGAAGGTTACAGATATAGAGAGGGTTGTAGGGGCTGCAGGAGGTTACAGAGTTAGGGAGGGTTATAGGGGTTGCAGGGGGTTACAGAGATAGAGAGGGTTGTAGGGGCTGGAGGAGGTTACAGAGATAGAGAGGGTTGTAGGGGCTGGAGGAGGTTATAGAGATAGGGAGGGTTGTAGGGGCTGGAGGAGGTTACAGAGATAGGGAGGGTTGTAGGGTCTGGAGGAGGTTACAGAGATTAGGAGGGTTGTAGTGGCTGGAGGAGGTTCCGGAGATAGAGAGGGTTGTAGGGGCTGGAGGAGGTTACAGAGATAGAGGGGGTTGTAGGGGCTGGAGGAGGTTATAGAGATAGGGAGGGTTGTAGGGGCTGGAGGAGGTTACAGATATAGGGAGGGTTGTAGGGGCTGGAGGAGGTTACAGATAGGGAGGGTTGTAGGAGTGGAGGAGTTAACAGAGATAGGGAGGTTTGTAGTGACTGGAGGAGGTTACAGAGATAGGGAGGGTTGTAGGGGCTGGAGGAGGTTACAGAGATAGGGAGCGGTGTAGGGGCTGGAGGAGGTTACAGAGATAGGGAGGGTTGTAGTGACTTGGGGAGGTAACAAAGATAGGGAGGGGTGTAGGGGCTGGTGGTGGTTACAGAGATAGGGATGGGTGTAGGGGCTGGAGGAGGTTACAGAGATAGGGAGGGTTGTAGAGGCTGGAGGAGGTTACAGAGATAGGGAGGGTTGTAGGGACTGGAGGAGGTTACAGAGATAGAGAGGATTGTAGGGGCTGGAGGAGGTTACAGAGATAGGGAGGGTTGTAGGGGCTGGAGGAGGTTACAGAGACTGGGAGGGTTGTAGAAGCTGGAGGAGGTTACAGAGATAGGGAGGGTTGTAGGAGCTGGAAGAGGTTACAGAGATAGGGAGGGTTGTAGAGGCTGGAGGAGGTTACAGAGATAGGGAGGGTTGTAGGGGCTGGAGGAGGTTACAGATATAGGGAGGGATGTAGGGGCTGGAGGAGGTTACAGAGATAGGGAGGGATGTAGAGGCTGGAGGAGGTTACAGAGATAGGGAGGGTTGTAGTGGCTGGAGGAGGTTACGGAGATTGGGAGGGTTGTAGTGACTGGAGGAGGTTACAGAGATAGAGAGGGTTGAAGGGGCTGGAGGAGGTTACAGAGATAGGGAGGGTTGTAGGGGCTGGAGAAGGTTACAGATATAGAGAGGGTTGTAGGGGCTGGAGGAGTTTACAGAGTTAGGGAGGGTTATAGGGGTTGCAGGGGGTTACAGAGATAGAGAGGGTTGTAGGGGCTGGAGGAGGTTACAGAGATAGAGAGGGTTGTAGGGGCTGGAGGAGGTTATAGAGATAGGGAGGGTTGTAGGGGCTGGAGGAGGTTACAGAGATAGGGAGGGTTGTAGGGTCTGGAGGAGGTTACAGAGATTAGGAGGGTTGTAGTGGCTGGAGGAGGTTCCGGAGATAGAGAGGGTTGTAGGGGCTGGAGGAGGTTACAGAGATAGAGGGGGTTGTAGGGGCTGGAGGAGGTTATAGAGATAGGGAGGGTTGTAGGGGCTGGAGGAGGTTACAGATATAGGGAGGGTTGTAGGGGCTGGAGGAGGTTACAGATAGGGAGGGTTGTAGGAGTGGAGGAGTTAACAGAGATAGGGAGGTTTGTAGTGACTGGAGGAGGTTACAGAGATAGGGAGGGTTGTAGGGGCTGGAGGAGGTTACAGAGATAGGGAGCGGTGTAGGGGCTGGAGGAGGTTACAGAGATAGGGAGGGTTGTAGTGACTTGGGGAGGTTACAAAGATAGGGAGGGGTGTACGGGCTGGTGGTGGTTACAGAGATAGGGATGGGTGTAGGGGCTGGAGGAGGTTACAGAGATAGGGAGGGTTGTAGAGGCTGGAGGAGGTTACAGAGATAGGGAGGGTTGTAGGGGCTGGAGGAGGTTACAGAGATAGAGAGGATTGTAGGGGCTGGAGGAGGTTACAGAGGTAGGGAGGGTTGTAGGGGCTGGAGGAGGTTACAGAGATTGGGAGGGTTGTAGAAGCTGGAGGAGGTTACAGAGATAGGGAGGGTTGTAGGGGCTGGAGGAGGTTACAGATATAGAGAGGGTTGTAGGGGCTGGAGGAGGTTACAGAGTTAGGGAGGGTTATAGGGGTTGCAGGGGGTTACAGAGTTAGAGAGGGTTGTAGGGGCTGGAGGAGGTTACAGAGATAGAGAGGGTTGTAGGGGCTGGAGGAGGTTATAGAGATAGGGAGGGTTGTAGGGGCTGGAGGAGGTTACAGAGATAGGGAGGGTCGTAGGGTCTGGAGGAGGTTACAGAGATTAGGAGGGTTGTAGTGGCTGGAGGAGGTTACGGAGATAGAGAGGGTTGTAGGGGCTGGAGGAGGTTACAGAGATAGAGAGGGTTGTAGGGGCTGGAGGAGGTTATAGAGATAGGGAGGGTTGTAGGGGCTGGAGGAGGTTACAGATATAGGGAGGGTTGTAGGGGCTGGAGGAGGTTAGAGATAGGGAGGGTTGTAGGAGTGGAGGAGTTAACAGAGATAGGGAGGTTTGTAGTGACTGGAGGAGGTTACAGAGACAGGGAGGGGTGTAGGGGCTGGAGGAGGTTACAGAGATAGGGAGCGGTGCAGGGGCTGGAGGAGGTTACAGAGATAGGGAGGGTTGTAGTGACTTGGGGAGGTTACAAAGATAGGGATGGGTGTAGGGGCTGGTGGTGGTTACAGAGATAGGGATGGGTGTAGGGGCTGGAGGAGGTTACAGAGATAGGGAGGGTTGTAGAGGCTGGAGGAGGTTACAGAGATAGGGAGGGTTGTAGGGGCTGGAGGAGGTTACAGATATAGGGAGGGTTGTAGGGGCTGGAGGAGTTTACAGAGACAGGGAGGGTTGTAGGAGTGGAGGAGGTTACAGAGATAGGGAGGGTTGTAGGGTCTGGAGGAGGATACAGAGATAGGGAGGGTTGTAGGAGCTGGAGGAGGTTACAGACATAGGGAGGGTTGTAGGGGCTGGAGGAGGTTACAGAGATAGGAATGGTTGTAGGGGCTGGAGGATGTTACAGAGATAGGGAGGGTTGTAGGGGCTGGAGGAGGATACAGAGATAGGGAGGGTTGTAGGGGTTGCAGGGGGTTACAGAGATAGGGAGGGTTGTAGGGGCTGGAGGAGGTTACAGAGATAGGGAGGGTTGTAGGGGCCGGAGGAGGTTACAGAGATTGGGAGGGTTGTAGAAGCTGGAGGAGGTTACAGAGATAGGGAGGGTTGTAGGAGCTGGAAGAGGTTACAGAGATAGGGAGGGTTGTAGAGGCTGGAGGAGGTTACAGAGATAGGGAGGGTTGTAGGGGCTGGAGGAGGTTACAGATATAGGGAGGGGTGTAGGGGCTGGAGGAGTTTACAGAGACAGGGAGGGGTGTAGGAGTGGAGGAGGTTACAGAGATA